>NW_010123012.1:290-34464 GCF_000699245.1 Pterocles gutturalis
AACGCTGGCTGCATTAGCCATCTGCTTGGGGGCTGATAGATGGATCTTCTTACCGGGGTGGCTGGGGGTAAAAGAGAGCCTATGGCTCCATGTGGAGCAGGGCTGGAAGGGTCCTGTCAGAAGGCACGTGAAGGATGTAATGTAAAACCTGCTCTCCATCTCCCTAAGGTCACCTTGCTGATTGTCATTTTGGGGAAGCTCTACAGTTCAGCTTTGGGAATTTTTTCCTGCCATAATTACGTGCAGCTATATTTTTAGCCCCTCCATTAAGTACATATTAGCTTTTTTATTAAAAAAAAAAAAAAGCCTCTCAGGGGGATTTAATAGATTATTAGAAGTTTTTTTTTCATCCTTTGTTTGTTCTTTAATTATCTGCTGTTCACACAAATTGGGCTAATAAGAAATGAAAAATGTTTTATAGAGTTCACCACAGGCAAACTAAAACATCCTTGTTTGACATTACTTCTGTTGAATTAAGGGCTATTTTCTCCTTATTCCCAGTTTCTTTACCATCTGTGCACAAATTTGACCTGACAAAACTCCTCAGTATTCCCAGTTCAACTGACACCCAAGACATTGTCCAGAAAACCCCAATAACATCACTGCATGTACATGAGAGTCATTAGTGTGCACCATGCTCATAAGCTGATATAAAGCAAATGTGTCGAAATCAATAATTTCCAGGGTCCCCTCCTCTGAATGCAGCTGAGCCCATCACATACCTCAAAGGGCTTTGTGTTTTCTGTAACCAGTTTTCTCTGTTGTCAAAATACTTCTTGTTGAAAAAATGTGGTAAGATATATATATATACACACACACACCTGTACAAAATGTGGGGTTTTTTCCCCTAAAACAAAGACTGGGTCAGGCTCAGTGTGTTCAGAACCAAGGAGTCTCCACTACAACAGGAGATGGGCAGGAGGTCAATGTCACTTCATATCTTTCTGCCAAGTAAGGCTCTTCCCATACAGGTACATATAAAATCTTGACTGTGGGTTGGGATCTGTGTAAAGCTACTAAGGATCAGAGAGCCAGCTGCTCCACCAGTTAGCAGCATTTAACAAGCTTTTGACAAACCTGTTGTTAACACTACACTGCAGCAGCCTGCGGGCAGGGCCAGCAAAGAGCGAGCAGCTGCTGCTACAAACACCCAAGGGTGCGCTACAGCAGCTGTAACAGAGAGCAGGTCCACACCCAGGAAGAAGAGGGTTCAAAGCCCTTGCTCCACAGTGAGAACTGTACAGCCCCAGCAGGGACCCAGCATGCAGAAGAGTCACCACCTGGCTGCATCCCAGCTGGCTACCACCTTCTGCATGCAGAGGCAGGCAGCGGTGCCCATGCAACTCTGCTCAAGCTCCTGTCACCCTCAGCTGTCCTCCTGTCCTGGCCTGCAAGGGTACGACAGGAATTGGCATCTGAATTCTAAGCCAGAAAGTGTGCTGCTGGTGTCCATGAAGGAATGCTAGCTAGTGGGTGTTTGGTTTTACGTTAGAGCATGACTGGACTGAAACTACTGAAAACCTAGAATATTCCCTGCATATAAGAATGTAAACTGCAGCTCTGCTTGCAGGTCAGAAGAGACAGCACCTTCAGGCAAGACTGACATTTTAATCCTACTATTCACACTGAAAGTATGCAATACTTTGATTTTGCATTCACATTTCTGTCCACTGCTGGTTCCTTTACCAGCTCAAGATATCTTTTGCAGTGAACTGATGTCTCAAATGTTCCAGTTTCTGCTCAGCCAGGGACATTTACTTTATAGGAAAGCCTAGAAACAAATTTGGCTTGCACTGAAATGACTTAAAAGCTCACAATTAATCTTGAGGAGAGTTCTGAACTAAAGCCCATTCTGATATGCAGGAACCAAGTGTGAGAGAAGGAGCTCTTGAAAGAGCCAGACATCTCCTGGCTGAGCTCGATTGCAAATGAAAGCACACAGAAGGTAGAAGCAGAGACAGGCTACCCAGAAAGAATATAGAAACCTTGCTTGAATTGACAGGAATGAAGGTAGAAAGGCCAAGGCTCATCTGGGTTGGAACTTGTAGGAGACATAGGTCAGCAAGGAATTCTATGTGCACATTGACAGCAAAATGAAATCTAAGGAAGATACAGCTCTGCTGTGTAGTGGGACAGGGAACTTAGCGACAAAAAAAATGGAGCAGACTGAAGTACTCAAGCTTTCTGGCCTTAGGGTTCACCAGTAAGGTCTGCCATCTGATCTCCTGTTTCCCTGATCCTGCTAACCTGGTCTGTGGGAGCATTACAGGAGGCAGCAAGAGGAGGACTGTTCCACCAGGGAGGATGAGCCAAGGGTAAGGACAGCACAGACAGGGATCTTACCAATGGGGCATGGTCCCACAGCCCCTGAGCAGGATCAGTGACAGCAACAAGTCCCATCAACCATCCAGTGATCATCAGGCAAAGGCAAGGTGACAAGTCAGATTCAGGATCAATCCAGGAAACCCAAATAATGACTCATGACCACCAGGAAACAGGACTGCAAACAGTCTGGAATAGACTGGAAACAACTGCAACATAGCTTAGGAGAGGACTCATAGTCTGGCCCTGAGCTTAAGAGAACTCCTGGCCCCACGGTCAGTAGGTGTGTGGGCAGAGGTCCCAGGTGAGGATGGCCAAGGCAATTACAGCCCATTAGTGCACTCAGGCAGAGTGAAGAGTTGCTCACAGCTGAGGAAGATAAGGAGTACTGGAGCCAATTGTATAGATATGAGTCCATAGGACCAGACAGGGTGGGCCTGAAATTCCTGTGGTAGTTATTGTGAGGCTTCTCTTTACCATCTTTGAAAGGTCATTACGGTTGGGGGAGATGCTTGATGTTTAGAAAAAACATGAAGATCACAGCTACCTTCCAGAAGGAAACCTGGGGAAATGCAGGCCAATCAGCTTTCTCTTAGATCCAGGGAAGGTTATGGAGCAAATCCTCCTGTAAATCTTTCCCGGCCACATGAAGGTCACAAAGATGATTTGGAGCAGACAGCATAGATTGTTCAAAGGCAAGTCATGGTTGACTAACCTGACTTCCTCTGATGAGATGCCTGATTCTGAGGATAAGGGAAGGGCAAGATCCTAAGGTTTGGGTCTCAAGAACCTTTTTAAGGTACAATGTTTCCTTTGAACAGCGTAACCCTGTTGAAAGACTTTGTCTATACTTTGTCTAGGCCAGCTTCCACAGACCATCCTAGACAATTTTACTAGGTATATACACTCATTAACCGGATTAGATGAGGCATCCTGCTCCTGCAGTGTGGCTGTTTCTGTGTTTCCCCTTGAAGGTCTTGTGAGATTTTATTTCTTGTTTAAAGGAGTAAACTACTTCTGCCAATTTTCTTTTTATTGCCTTTATCTGGGCAGCAGAGCAGAGAAGGAGGCATTGTTGGCTTGGGCCAGGAGGAATCTTGCAAGAAGTGTCAGTGCTGAGATGTTGGGTTTCCCACAGTGTGTGGCGTTGGGACGGTCTGCTTACAGTCCAATACAGCTAGGCTCAAGGAAAGCATAGTCCCTCTTTCAATGAAATGTTGGAATCAACCTTAAATATTTTGTCACATGAAGACTATAGGTTGTTACAGGAGTGCAGTTCAGCGGGAATATCTTTGGAGTAAGAGAGGGGATAGTTCCTTTGGTGTCCATTGCTGAGCAAAGGAGTCGCTCATAGGAATGAGCCCAATTGGGACTGCACCAGTGCAGAATTCCTCCTTGTTGTGCACAGCTTTGCGCTAAGTCTGGATGCTTTTCCCATGTCTATTTCTAAATCTCACCCATGCACCCCAGATCCTAAATGATGGAGATAAACAATGCATTAAATCAGTTAACTTGTTCTTCTAGTGCCAACACAGATCCAAATTAGACTTGCAGCAGCTTTAGTGAAGCCGCTTGTTAAAAAAGGAGACAAGAAGTATCTTTGTAAAGTGTGTATTTGGGCATAGAAATTGGACATCTTCTTTGATAAAGGAATGGGATCTTCATTCATCAAATAAAACACAATAAATTATGTTAATTGTTAACTCCACTGAGAAAAAAACCAAGTAATATCTAGACAGTATTTTTCTTATTCACATACTAACGTTTCTCAATCACTTAAGTGTGATGAAATATTTTCCTTCACAAGACACAATGCTTTTCAAAATGTAAAGACTATAGCTTCTTATGTAATGGCTTCAATATCCTCTAAAACACAGAAAACATAGGCTTCTCTGCATAAGATATCTTTTACATTCAGGTGATATTTCTTTCACATTCAGTCATAAATATGAAAGGCAAAATATACCACAGTGGCAAATGATCTAAATAACAAAAGGGCAAAATTACAATGGATTGAAAATAAAGTCATACTTAGTTTTGTAAATGAGGAACTTATCAAAGAAAAGTGTTTCCTGGATGTAGTACTTTGCAGAACAAAATCTAAAATTGAACACATGCACGTCATTTCCTGCAAAGCTCATATGTGACTCAAGTGAGGCTCAGTGCTATGAATGAACTTCTGATTCCTAGACAGACTTGTGACTGTTCATGCGAGCAGTTTTAGCACCACAATGTTCTTCCACACAAAGTCTGTGGCTTTGGATCCTTCTGAGAACTATGCATGTCCTTAATATTATGGGAACACAGGAAGCAGGCACTCCCTTGGTTTCTGCTGTGATCTGGGGACAGGCTCTGTGCTGGCATCAGCTCCAACAAAAACTGCAGGTCTCCATAGCCTGATTGACTCTGGCTGGATACCAGTACTCCTGGAGACATCTGCTAGCCACGAAGGGTCAATGTGCTGCATGATCCATCTGCACCCCTCATCAATGCCACAACACACCTTACACGCAGGCCTCTCTCTGGAACAATCAGCTGCTTCAATTCCATGAATGTTTAAAAGTAGTACAGTTAAAAAAGATGCACTTTGGGGTTTTTTTAATGAGTCATGGAAGAAATGAAACTGTGATGATGGAAGTGCCATTGGAGTAATGCATGTTGCACTATGCTATTCCTTCCTCTACAACTGTATGCAAATTCTTCAATGGGTTTTACTGAGATCTGATGTAGGCTGTTTTTGTTTTTCTCTGATGTGAAAATTAAAATTATTCCAGTACCAATAATTCCATGAAAACTTTCATAAAAATGCCATTCATGTCACTCCCTGAAACCATCCATGCAACTGCAGGATATGTGGTTACAGTAGGAAGGGGAAATGGTTTGTTAAAATATTTATATGTATATATATAAATTATTATAACACATAATTTATAATAATACAATAATATACAATATATTGTTGTGGTATATGCATTATACATAAGATATATAAAAAGACATGTTTTTGTATATATATGTATATAGTAGTATATATGTATGCTCATAACTGCTACCTCAAAGCCACAGTACTTAGAGCTATGTTAGACTAAGGCCTAACACTCACATTCCAGGAAAACTGGTAGACAAATCCCAGTTGAATAAATGGCTAAAAACAGATGCATATAATGTACCCAAAAAGGCTCAGCAAAGCTTTTCCAAAAGGAAAGTTACGTTTCACAAATCTGTTGGAGTTCTTTGAAGAAGTCTACAGGCATGTAGACTAACTAGGTAGATCCAGGTGGCTGACAGAGTTCACTCAGTTCTCCAAAGAGCATTTGGCATTGGCTTTTAAGGGAACAAAGTTTCCATGGGATAAGAGTGAAGGACTTTGCATGGCTAAGCAATGATTAAAAGATAAAAAAACACAGATAAAAATAAACAGTCTTTTTCACAGTGGAGGAAAATCTAATACTAACTGAATCCCACAGACTTGTGTTAGAGTCTGTACTTTCTGATATATTCCCATACTGTGCAAAAAAGGCCGACTACTGAAGTACCATGTTCACTGATGGCACTATTCTACTTCTTTACGCTGGAAGAAGTGACACTCTGAAAACTGTTGACATGAGAAGTTGCTGAGGCAGAGAGTATCAGCAGGTTCAGAAAAAGATTAGGTAAATTCAGGACCAATATGTCCATAAATCGGGAATTGTCAGGGCAATGAAATGGCAGCACTTATTTTCCCTTTTGGAGACAGAATACCGAACTAGGCAGACTGTTGCTCTAAGTAGAGAATTTCTTATATTTTATGTACTCTAGCTTTTTCAGGGTAGTAAAGATGCAGGCTAAATGTGAAGAACTTCAGAAGCAGTCCTGAGTTGCTGGGAGATAAAATGGCCTGTGGATAAATGTAACTGTGGTGCACATGAAAATAAAAATCCTAACTTCACAAACTGGTTGATGACCTCTGAACTAAACCTTATTGCTCAGGAATGAGATCAAGGTTAGGTTGGAGGGGACTCTGGACAACCTGATCTAGTGGCAGATGTCCCTGCTTACTGCAGGGGGGTTGGACTAGACGACCTCCATGGTCCCTTCCAACTCAAACTATTCTATGATTCTATCTTGGGGATATAACAGAAAGTGCTATGGAAGCATCCACTGAATGTCCAGTTGTGCTGCATAAACAGTCAAAGTAATTGTTGGGAAGAATATGACGGAAACCATCATTATGCCAGAAATTACATTTAGAGTGTGTCTGCATTTTGAATACTTTCATAGACCTACATCTTTAAAAGGAGCTGAAATAACTGAAAAGGAAAACAGCAAGGACTAACAGGGATGACCAGATGTATGGCATAGCTTCTAAATAAGAGATTATTAAAGAGGCTAGGACTCTTCTGCCTGGGAAAGAGATGGTTGAGAAGGGATTTTTCAAAGGTCTATAAAGCCACACATGGTGCAAAAAGGTGAAACATTGACTCTTCTAGTACAAACTCAGAAGGGACAGTGGTCTAAAAGGTGAATAACAAGCAGAAAGTTCAAAGTAAGCAAAGCATAGTAAAGCTGTGATGCTCCTTTCCACAGAATGTTGTGGCTGCTAAAAGTTTAGACGGCCTCAGAAAGGGACTGGAAATTTTTTTCATTAGTTTGCTCATCAAAGACTATCAGTTATGATAATAAAATAGCTGGTTCCTGAAGTCACTGAGCCAAAAATCATTGGACCCTGAGAGAGTATCTCAGGGAAGTGTGGCCATATGGTTGGGCTCTTCTTATATGACCCCTAATCATCCTTTCTTATGGTTCCTGCCAGAAGTGTTTAGTGCAAAACCAAGGATAGTCCAGCCTTGGCAAAGAGGTGCAAAGCACACCTGTGGTCATTACAGTCCTCCCTTGACACACTCTGTGCAGTGATGGCCCTGTGCATGACATTCTCCGTAAAACCACCAGCACCCCATGAGCCTCATAATGTATGAGGTGCACTGTACACTGCCATGGATGGGCCAAGCAGCAGAAAATGGGCTTGGTGATACACTAGATGTTGTCAAAAAGTATTTTGATACCTCTGTTGCCCAGCCCTTCACCTCATCCTCCACAGATAGACCCAGTAAAGGCACAGCCAGGTATCTCCAGATCCTGAACTAGACAAACTTCTCTTCTTGTTCCCTTTATCTCATCATCTCCTTCCCACTTCAACATCACCCACAGTTTATGTTGCACAAGCCCTTGTTGTCTACCAAGTTTTCCACCTGTCCGCTACAGACAAATAAGAACTAAGGCACACTTGATTAAATGCATGTACATAACTAATTCCCATTCAAAGCATGGCTGTGTTCAGTAACCATCTACAGTCTGGAAAAACATGGTATTTAACATTACATTGCATTACATTACATTTTACATTACATTTAACACTACAAGACATTCCAGAGCTCCCATAGACATTTAGTGCAGAAGAATTAAATTTAAGATTATATTCCACAATCTTTGATGCAAAAGTCATTGGGTAACACAGTCTAGCTTTATGTCTATACCAATAGCAAACAGTCTTCCTTCTTGTAGGTACCTGTCTACCATAAATAGATACTCTGAACAGCTGTTATTAGCTCTGTGTTCTTAAACAATGTTGTTCATTTTCCTTCTGATTGGTATGTCAACGTTTTATTCTATTGTTGACTTGGTCACTGTACAAGTGTCAGTGCAACTTTAACAGTATGAGCAGCAAGCTAGACTGGCATGGACCACTGTTACCATGAAATTCTAAATTATGATCAGAAAAGACCTGGAAAATAGAGTGTTTGCAGTGATGCATTCTGCATCTGTGCTGGTGTTGTGTTGCCATAGTCCCCAACCAGGGCAAGGGCACCAGAAAGAGATCCTGCAAAAGCTCTGTGCAGACAATATAGACAGAGCGCACACATGATGCAGGTCAGGCATCAGAAACAGCCTTGTGCAGGGGAACAGGGTCCCAGCATGCTGAATTTGCTGCAGAGAAATGTCTTCAGTACCAGCACACGCTGTCTCCAGTACCTGTACATACTTCCACATACATGCATTGGGTACCATTTTTGCACTGACGCAGTCAGAGACTGTTCCTCTAACAAAGAATGATCCATCAAAATCATGTCTCAGAAGGAAAACTGAAAAAAAGTAATCTTTGTACCACACTAGAAAACTTATTTTGATGGAAAATGCCATTGTCCAAAACAGAGGAAAAAGCCCTTTAAAACAAAGTTCTGTGGTCAAATGTTTCAGACAATAAATAAGGCATAAAGTTTAGGACAGCAAAAATTATTGTAAAGAAATCCAGTTTTGAGTAGGAGCATCTTAGAGCCAGGTAGAGTAGTCTGCCAAATCACTGGAACTCATCAGCAATTAGGTAGGCGACAAGATACCGTACATTTTAAAGAATCCTTTTAGAATAAGACATCTTAACAAAAACAAAACACCAGGCAGAAACTTTTTTTTTTTTCAGGATAACTTGTGGTTTTAATTCACTATTGCTTTCTTGAACTAATTGCAGAATCCATTACCACATAACTTGCTTTCATTTTCTTACATGAGCATGTTTTTCCTTGCCCCAAGTGAAACAGGATATCCATCTTTCAGAATTTCTGTCCTACCTTTTGCAATACCATTCATTTGCATGTGGTAAGAGCACAAGCATTTAGCAAATCACATTGTGGTTAAAGGAAGTTTGCAGCTTTCCTATTGCAATAGGCAAAAGCTTTTGTTGAGCTATGAGATTGACTAATATGGGACACTTCCTACTTCCCCTTACTTTGATGTCATATGTTTAAGAGAAGAACAGCAGAAATAATAACTATATATTACTATTTATTTTTCTTATTTTGCCACGACGTGGACTTTTAATGAGAGTAAATTTAAACAGCATGTAAACCAGCTGGAGGTGCCCCTTCGAATCCCATGCCACCAGGCAGACTAGCCCAGTGCCATCCACGCAGAGTGTGGGATCTGCCTTCACCCCAGTAATGACATACAGTGATCTTCTGCTTTAAAGAAAATACTAATGGTTAAATGTCTATGCTGGATTGTCATTGGTAACAAAAACTAGCTAAAAGTCTTGAAGAGAGCTTGAAAAATAAACTGATTTTGCTAAGGAGATTTTTTCCAGTGATATGTAACTTAGTATGACAAAAACAGTATACATATTAATTTCTTCATAATTTGCTCTCTGAAATTTTAGTTTTATTTTGGAAGGAAAGGAGTCACCAAAGTAGAATTTTAGGGCCTGTTTGCTCTAGGAAAATCCACAATGATGAGAAGATAATCAGGGAACTAAATACTGACACTACAAAGTGAAAGTTGGGCAACTAAGGCTTTTTTAACTGGGTTGTTTTTCCTTTTACAATTGTCAGTTTACCAACTTTTCAGCTTCACTAGCTAGTTAACTTTTGGGCTGGAGGAAGAGCAGAAAGATCTTGGCCAATGAATTGGCATCTCTGCCCCTTCAGCATGAGACCTTGCAAAGCCTGGTCTCAGAGACATCCAAGAGATAGGGAAAGCTTTGGCCAACCTAATCCATAGAGTTAAGGTAAGAAGTGAGAAAAAAGAGGAAGTATTTGAACAGAAATATCAGGTTTTCCATCTTCATTAAAAAGGACATGAAAACCAATACCACTGCTTTAAAAAACAGCTTCCAGCTATTTTGAAAGCACTGTCTTTACTTGTAAAGGGACCTTGATTCTTCAGCTGAGATTACCTGCATATGTGCCCTTTAAAAAGTGCTTTGTAGAGATGCTATAAAGGTCCATCCGCTTCAAGTCCATGGCTACTCTCTGTGATGAATATTACATACCACTTAAAGATAAGTGGGTTAGAAGGAGATTGCTTGTTTAGAAGCACGTTAGCAGACCTGGGTCATGCTGGATCCACCCGGGTTTATACATTGTAAGGTTGTATTTAGTCCCAGGAACCTAAACTGTTTTATTCAGGGTATTCTCACCTCATGTAGGGTCCAGGATGAATGCTGCTCAGGGGAGGAGGCAGCTGCTCAACACTTCCACTCTTTGTTCAACAGATGATCCCTCTCTCACCTGTTGCCATCTGTGTCTTTCCTGAAGTTTTCTGCTCCAGGAATGATGGAGAGCTGCTAACCTCAACAGGATGTCTACCTCAGCCTTCTGAAACCTCAAAAATATTAATTTATCTGAGGGAACTGATGGCATTAATATTATTCTCATGGGAACCTGAAGACAAAGAGATTTTCCTGAGGCTATCCATAGATTGGACCAAAAAAGACATTTTTTCTTAAAATGTTTTGTTCATGAAAGTTGCCTCATTTGTGAAATAAAATTATTTCAGGATGGCTTCAGCTACACAAATGAATTAATGTCAGGGGAATCAGCTCTTCCTGCCTTCTGATACTGTCTCCTTCAGATATCACAGTTTCATTGATAAGATGCTGAACACTGCAGTGACTTCAGCTTTAGGTATCTGGAAAATGAAAAACATCGCTGTTGTTTCAGTTTTTAAAGCCTGGTGATCATCAGTAGCCTACAGGGGCTTCTTACAGCAACCAAGACTGTGGAAGAATGGCTCAGTGAGCAGGGACATCAGTATCTGCACAATCCAAACTTCGATAAAGAGGCCTGAGAGTCCTCGGACTCTCCTTGAAAACAGCAAAGGAAAGGAGTAAAAGAACTGGTAAACAGCAGGGGGGAAGGAGGCTCAGCAAAATGGGAAAGAAAGGACTATGCAAATATGAACCGCATGCCAAGAGGGCAAGAACCAATGACCACTGGCTGTTGCCGCATGCACACCGTGTGCATGCAGGTAACAAACCAATCATGTTAGAAAGCAAATGCATGCAAGGCTTGGAATGCTATATATTACCCCATAACCCTGAATAAAGTGAACAAGAGGCTTAACTCACATTGAGTGTTGTCTTGATTCTGGCCAGCTCTCGGCAACACAAACATTGCCAGTGGTTCACCTTCTGCAGTGCAGAAGGTAACAAAAGGACAATGCCTGAATCCTTCCCTACTGGTGCCTTCCAGTGCCAAGACAAAAAAAGTCTTTGAGCAATTGCAGGAATTAATGTATCTCTGTAAGTTCTTCAAACTAAGGTGTTTCTTTTATTTTTGGGGTTTATGAAAGGCAAGTCCTGCTTAACTAACCTGATCTCCTTCTATGACAAGGTGACCCACTTAGTTGATGAAGGAAAGGCTGTGGATGTTGTTTACCTGGACTTTAGTAAAGCCTTTGACACTGTTTCCCACAGCACTCTCCTGGAGAAAGTCTGCTCATGGCTTGGACAGGTGTATTCTTTGCTGGGTAAAAATCTGGCTGGATAGCCGGGCACAAAGAGTTGTGAGAATGGAGACAAATCCAGTTGGCAGCCAGTCACAAGTGGTGTTCCCCAGGGCTCAGTAGTGGGGCCAGTTCTGGTTAATATCTTTATCAATGATCTGGATGAGGAGATTGAGTTTTGCAGACAACACCAAGTCAGGGGGATTGTTGATCTGTTTGAGGGTACAGAGGGGTCTGGAGAAGATGGATCAATGGGCTGAGGCCAATTGTATGAGAGTCAACAAGGCTTCATGCCAGATCCTGCACCTGGGTCACAACAACCCTGTGCAATCCTACAGGCTTGGAGAAGAGCAGCTGGAAAGCTGCCTGGCAGAAAAGGACCTAGGGGTGTTGGTCAACAGCCAGCTGAATGTGAGACAGCAGTGTGCCCGCCCAGGTGGCCAAGAAGGCCAACAGCATCCTGGCCTGTATCAGAAATAGTGTGGCCAGCAGGACTAGGGAAGTGATTGTGCCCCTGTACTCGGCACTGGTGAGACTGCACCTTGAATACCGTGGGGCCCTCACTATAAGAAAGACAATGAGGTGCTGGAGTGTGTCCAAAGAAGATTAATGAAGCTGGTGAAGAGTCTAGATCTCAAGTCTTATGAGGAGCAGCTGAGGGAACTGGGGTTGTTTAGCCTGGAGAAAAAAAGGCTGAGGGGAGACCTTATCGCTCTCTCCAACTACCTGAAAGGAGGTTGTAGTGAGGTGGGTGTTGGTCTGTTTTCCCAAGTAATAAGTGATAGGACGAGAGGAAACAGCCTCGAGTTGCACCAAGCGAAATTTAGATTTGATATTAGGAAAAACGACTTCACCGAAAGGGTGCCAAGCGTTGGAACAGGCTGCCCAGGGAAGTGGTTGAGTCACCATCCCTGAAGGTATTCAAAAGACATGTAGATGTGGTGCTTAGACACATGGGTTAGCGGTGGATTTGGCAGTATTAGGTTTACAGTTGGACTTGATGATCCTAAAGGTCTTTTCCAACTAAATTGTTCTACGATTCTATGATTCTATGAGTTTTCATTTTGAACTAAGTGTGTGTCTCAATATTAGGTTCAGAGTTTGATTGGGAGGGGGTTGTTTTGAACACCTTCATTTTGTGTCCCAAACCTTGGAAGGCACCTGAAATATCCTTAATACACTGTGTATAATTAGTACCTAAATGATTAGAAAATACTTCAGAGAAGGTGATGTTTTAAAATACTCTGAGGACTAACCCAAAACTAGTAGATAAAAAAAACCCAAAAAAACAGAAGTTTTCAGTGTTGTTTCATTGTTTTTAAAAGGGTTCTGCAGAAGCAAATCAACCCTTGGGGACACGTCTTCCAGTGAACATGGTTACAGTACGAGCAGACTTTCAAACAATATCCCCTCAGACCTCATTCCTAATCTGCTTCTTCCGTTTTGCATGTAATTTCCAGCAGTGAATAAAGCCCTGAGGAGAAATAAACCTAATTATTGGTACATGGCCCCCCACGGTCCCCTACTTGATTGTGTCAAGTGAGAGTCATTCTGCTGACGCACCTCCTGCCAGCCAGTTGTACAGAGTAGTGGTGGCCCTCCTTCCCTCATCTTGCTTTCCCTCTCCACTTGGCAGAGGTACGCGTGTGGGACTTTACAGGGTCGTCTGCCAACACTGTAATAAGAGATGTGTCCAACTACTATTGGTTGCTCTCAATTTGTAAGGGCTAAAACAACATTATTTGAAGCTTCAGACAAATACCAGGAAGGAAAAAAATCTCTGCTGTTGACTTACTGGAACACACTATCATTGAGACTTGAAGGGAGGGAAATTAAAAGGAACAAATTGCATGGATTGCGCAAGCTATTAATTTTACAATTTGACGAACAAGCCCAATAACGCATGCCCTAATGTGAGAACATAGGTAACACACAGCACAATCCACAGCCGTCATGTCTATCTTAAACTCATCTCTGCATAACTTCCCAGACTAACCAGCTACTACACTTTCTCAAATAACAGCTGAATTTACCCCTCCTCCTCTGTCTGTTGCTTCCAAAATAATTTCCTTAGTACAGTCAGAGTGCAGCTAGCAAGACTTTTAGGGATTAAACTCAAGATCATTACAATATACCTAAACTGGCTATTAAGAGAATATTATACAAACCCTAACAAGCACACAAAACCTTCTTTGAAACGTAAACTGGAGGTTGCATTTCCTATACACGGTATCTCACCTCCTTTACATGGTTATCGGCCAGGAGTCATCATAGGCTTTTTGTGGGTGTCGGAGCAGAAGGAAGAAAAGAGCTCTATCAAACATTGAGCCTAACGTTGGTCAGCAAAGCAGGACTTCGCACAAAGACTAAGTGCCAGATGTATGCATCTTGCTCATCAAAATTATCAGCCAGAGAATTCACAAGATGTTCAAAGCACATTTATAGAGTTAAGACTTTTTCTAAAAAAATTTTTAGGCAGGTTTTGTAGCAATATTGTGCAAGGTAAAAGAACAAAAATAACTCATAAATATCTTAAGGTAAGAAAAATGTTTCAGCTGTTCTGGCCAACAATGAGTTCCGCTATTTAAATAAGACTCAGGAAATTTTCTTTATTCTTAGGACTTCCTAGGCAGTTATCACTGAACAGCCAGAGAGGACCTCACATGAGTTTGATAAAAAGAATTAATCCTGGCATAAAACTACTGATTAGCTGTTAGAAAGGTAGTAGGAGTCCATGTTGCTATTTTTAAAATCCTACTCTGTTGAAACAAAAAACCCACGCCATTCCTAAGACATGCAAAATATTCTGAAAGCCTGATAAAATTAAAAAAAAAAAAAAAAAAAGTTTTCTTCCAAGCAGTTTTCCACTGCCAAAAAAAGAAGTAATTTTTCAAACCAAGTAACTCATTTGGGGATAGTTGTTTTCGCATTATATTAGAGACCATTTTATGTTCCTTGTACTCCAGATGGTCCTAAAATACTACCTACTACAACTCCAACATAGCTAAGAAACTCACCACCACCATTTCCCCAAACGGGCGCTCTAGCCCCATGCACTTCGTCTACTGCCACCTTCTTCAGCTCTCCTCCCTTGCCCCAGCCCCAGCCCCATTGCTGCCACCTCCCCCAGCTCCCTGTGCCCTTCTCTCAGGGCAGAGGCATTGCAGACCCCACAGAGAACAGGCATGGGAGTATCTTGTGGCTGTCCTCCAGAGACCCCACCCTGCCTTCCTGGGAGATGTAGGATGATTTTCTGGAGAAAATACACATATTTGGTGGGGGAAGTGAACTGCTTGCAAGGACCGTTTGCCCAGCTCTGTAGCAGAGGAATGAATTAAACCTGCAGAGGCTATATGTGAAGATGGCTGCTGGTCTACACGGTGGTCTTCCACAGACAGTTTAGTGTTTGGTGCATTTCATATCCCTTTATTTTGTCCATGAATGTCAATACAATGTACTGTTAGTACCAAAGATTGACTGTAAATTCCCATAAAAGGGATGTTGTCATGTGCTTCTCCATTCCCTGCCCAATGGAAAGACTACATACAGTATTGGTGTTCTGTTCTAGCAGCCTTTTTTTGTAACATAAGATATAGGGCAAGAGTCAGACTTTAAATTCCAACAAGATAAGGTCAATATTTTAGATAGCTATATCCTGCTGTAGCTAGGCTTTTAAACTAGACATGGCAACGCTGAATTTAGGATAAGTACTCAATTAACTCCCCAGCTTTCTAGGAAAGTTTTGCACTTTCTACTGAACCTCATGCTACAGCGAATATACTGCCAAAAGATGATCAAGATAGCTACTTCAAAATACAATTACCTCAGTCATTACATTTGTTGCAAATATCACCAGTATGGGGTCTTGGTAGAATACTTTTGTTACTGCCTTCGGTTTCCAGTAACCTCCATCTCCAGGGCCTTGAAGGTAAAGAACTGGGAGGTTTTTACACATGCTAGGTAGAGGTCAAAGAGGGTCAGTCTGGTCCTCTTCTGGCCTGCCCACAGACTAGAGTGTGAACATGTAGTGCTCTCAGCCCTCTCATTTCCCTGCAAAAAGTGCTGAACTCCCCTTCCAACACACGCACACATGCAGCGTGCTTGTAGATGACTAATATTCCGTGTTGCAAACTTGGTTCATTCTATTGTCATTATTTTTTCCACAGCCAGCCCAAAAGAGATCCTCATCCTGTTTTGTGTCATAGGGATATTTTGGCAACAATACCAGTCACCAACTGCCGATGGGTTTTCTTTATCTTCTTCTAAAGAGAGGAGACATTTTTCAAGTGTCCGCTTTCCAAAAGCCATGGAAATAGGGTTTGGGTTTCTTTTGCCAAAGAAATGGGTGAGTCAGGCTGCTAACAGATAGTACATGCAGATCTTTTAGAAGCACACTAAGCTGTTACTGGGAAATAGCTCATGTCTGACTTCACAGCCTAACACAGCCAGCGCAGTCGGAGCAGAATACCCGTTAGTACATGAATCATGGCAGAAGAACAGGTAGCTCAATGCACAATGTTATGTCACAGTTATATCAGTGTTCAGGTTAATAAAAGAGAGAATAAAAATAGAGAGTCAGAATACAACTATATTATTCAGCCTGATTAGAATCCAAAATATTGTGATGAGCCAGACAAAAAGCACACACGTATTTCCCCTGCTGCTAGTACTGCCCAGTGGGGTAAAACTCAGGGAGAGGTAGTAAGTCAGAGAGAAAGATCATGGCATTCACTAACCCTGTAAAGGAATTGCTAAAATTATTTGCTATAATTTGATTCTGCTACACAAGAAAAAGAAGATTGGAAAAAAGACAATGGGAAGGGACTATGGGAACCATCAAACATTATTAGGGAGCATTTTGTTGTCTCTGTAACTGAGATTTACTTCACTCTTTTTGTGGGATGAGGACACTAGGAATAGTTGGGAGCCTTTCCAGGCCCCATGCTGCCCTGGTGCATGATTTGCTCTACTACAACTCTGATGGAGCGACTTTCTCACTTCCTATCTGCTTACAGAAGTACCCATCTGCTTTCTGTGTGCCAAAACTACCCAGCTACCTTAATGTCTGCTACATTGGGTAGAAATCATGGAATCAGAATGGTCTGTGTTGTAAGGGACCTTAAAGATAATCTAGTTCTAACCCCTCCGCCATGGGCAGGGACACCTCCCACTAGACCAGGTTGCTCAAAGCCTCATCCAGCCTGGCCTTGAACACCTCCAGGGATGGGGCATCCACAGCTTCCCTGGGCAACCTGTTCCAGTGCCTCACCACCCTCACAGGAAAATATTTATTCCTAATATCTAATCTAAATCTACCCTCTTTCAGCTTAAAACTGTTACCCCTCATCCTATTACTACACTCCCTCATAAAAAGTGCTTCCCCATGTCTCCTGTAGGCCCACCCCTTTTGGGTACTGGAAGGCTGCTATTAGGTCTCCCCGGAGCCTTCTCTTCTCCAGGCTGAATAACCCCAACTCTCTCAGCCTGTCCTCATATGGAAGGTGCTCCAGCCCTCTGACCATCTTCATGGCTCTCCTCTGGACTCACTCCAACAGGTCCATGTCCTTCCTGCACTGAGGACTCCAGAGCTGGACACAGTACTCGAGGTGGGGTCTCCCAAGAGCAGAGTAGAGGGGAAGAATCACCTCCCTCGACCTGCTGGCCTCACTGCTCTTGATGCAGCCTAGGATACATAGGATACATTTGGCTTTCTGGGCTGTCAGTGCACATTGCCTGCTCATGTTGAGCTTTCCATCAACCAGCACCCCCAAGTCCTTCTCCTCAGGGCTGTTCTCAATCCATTCTCCTCCCAGCCTGTATTTGTGCTTGGGATTGCCCCGATCCATGTGCAGGACCCTGCACTTGGCCTTGCTGAACTTCAAGAGGTTTGCACAGGGCCACCTCTCAAGTCTGTCAAGGTCTCTCAATATCTCAGTATAATTTATTCTAGAGAAACACCATAACACATTCAGAAGTGACAAGACTTTCTTACTAGGGGGGTCCAGTCACTCAGTAATGTAACACTTCTGCTAGATCACCATTTCCAGAAATGTATTTGATGGTGCCTTTCCTAGAAGAGCAGAGTAAGAAAGTCTTTCATAGGAGAGTGGCTCCAAAATAATTTATGGAGCTAAAGAAAGAATGATTTCTGAGGGGCAGGATTCACCGGAAGAGGCATCATGAGATTTTCAGAACTGAAGTCCAGAATGACAGACTTGTGTTCTTTGACATAATTAATCTAATACAAAACGTAGATCTCTACAGAACAGTTACCACTTTTCGTGCATTGAATTCTGCACAATTTTTTTTTTTTTTTTTTTTTTTTGGAATCAGAACAGGTAAAGCAAGGGCTATACCCAAGCAGTGTGTACAGGATACTCTTAAGGGCACTGAGACATAGTCCCCATCACTACTGAAAAACACACACAGTGGTCAAACAGGGAGATGTGACAAGGGTACACAGCTTTCAGAGCACTGCAGGAAAATGTCATCCTGTTTCAGAGGGGATGTTGGTGTATGTAATTTGTTTTTCATTTCAACTGATATTAAGCCAAACATTATAAAAGATTTAGTGACTGAGTCCTTTCCTCCAGCATACTGCTGGGAAGCTGCAGCATTTGGGGGCTGTGATCTCACTGGCTTCAGGGGAAATCCAGCTACAGCATCAACAACCAAAGAGATGGCAGTGAGCCAGGCCACTTTTGCTCAGAAATTTCTCCTGATGGTGTATGCAGAGCTGTCAAAACCCTGGCTGAATGTCACTGAGCCAACGTGAGAACTGGGGGAATTTCACACCACTGTCTGGTGCTGGGGAACCAGCACCTTCCCAGCCCTCTCACCCCAGAGTATGCTTTACAGAATTCATTTTTTCTATTAACCCTTGTTGGCCAAGAAGAAGAAGCAGACATATTTTCTCAGTGAGAGTCACCTATAAGGACAGAAATGTTAACGTTTCAACAGCAAAGACCAGCAATGCAACATGAGACCAGCCAGCGCCAATGCAAGACACTCCTGTCTGAATGAAGAGATTAGAAAAGATGAGAGCTTCAGGAAAAACGATGAAGAAATAGAACAACTTTCCTTGAGGATGGCCCAAAGCTCCAAAACCAGTCTGAAAAGCTGAAGTTACATAGCGTAGTATGTGATAAGGAGACAAGAGAGAGGCTGGAAGAAGTGATGCTGGGATGAAGCAATCAGCAACACACATAGGAAACAGCCATGTTCCACATTCTTCCAACTAAACCCAGAACACTTGTATGGTCTTGTCCAGTTTTAACTGGTGTCTGTGACCCTGTTACATTGACACAAAATAATCGTTAAAAAAAAACCCCACACCACGAAAGATTAGACTTTCACTGACAGACTTGCTGTATACACTACTGTACAGAGGAACGTGACAGTGCTTGCAAGCTGCAGTATAGGCTAAATATCTTCCAGCTGTAACTCCTGTAACTTCTTTAGTTTATCCCACTTGTCTGAGATACAGTCTGTGTTAACAGAGAAAACTCACAAAGCTCACTATTTTTTAAAAGCTATAGGGAGCAAGTGTGGCTTGTAGCAAATCCTGAAGCTGGTAGAAAGGATCATAACATTTAGTGCTATGACAAAATTCCTATCACAGTCCTAACGGATATGTGTTTAAACTCCAAACACGTGTCAGTCATTTATAATAGAGCGCTGTGAATATTAAGAAGAATGTTCTTGTAGAGTCCAATTATGAGTCCCACTTCAGGCTGATGCTGAGAAAAACCTCCAATGTAATTGCTATGTGCACTGCTACCTTTCTGATTAGAGCTCTCTGGGGTCTCTCTTAGCCTACTCTACTAGGGCAAAACCTACATATTCATATTCAGCAGATGAAGTGTCAAGAGCAGTTCATCACAGTCTGCTTCACAGAAAAAGGAAGTGGGAGAAGACCATGCACAATCCTGGAAAGCTTTGAACAAGAGCTCTTGCCCTTGCCCTGGGAGAAGTTGCTGCCATTTTCTCTTGTGATTTCCCTTTAGCAGGCTAACTGTTATCTTGACCAGCCACGGCTCTCAAGAGGCACTGAACACCTTTGGGTCAGTTATTCAGTGAGTCATCTTCAACCTGTGAAAAATCAGATCATAGAGCTTAGGAAATTGGGAAGGAAGCTTCACTGGCTTCCCTGGAAATTCAGTAAGCACCTCCAGCAATTCAGCCAGATGCAAAGCTTGTGGCTTCTTTGTTTCATTCTCAGCGGGTACATCTGGTTTCTGGTGAAGGGATGGACCTTCACCTTCCCTTTTTCCTCTGAAACGAAACAAAACATGGACATCTGCAAAGTAACGAGAACGAAACCACTTCATTCACTTTCAGGGAGACTGAGTGAGGTTTCCTGAAACATAACAGGAAGTGAAAGCAGCAGCAGCACTTTGAGCAGCGCTCCACGAGCCTCCACAGTGGCACGGCATCTTGCTGCAATGCCAGGCTGCCTGGGGAACTTCTGTTCATTCAACACACCTCTTCCAATGACATCTTACACTGGTTCATTGCTTTCAAGCTATTGCCTCTGACGTCCAATGTTTAGCAAGGAAGGTCTAATCTGAAAAAAAAAAGAAATTAAGAAAATAAAATCTGTTTCTTCTTCTGTCCATGTTTAGGATATTTGGAAATTTCACAACAACAATTGCCAGAATTCATTCACATTCCCCCCACCTTCCTGAGCAGCTAACTTTACTCCAGATCTCAGATACAGTAGATTCGGCTCGTGTACCAACATCCATTCATCCTAATCTTCTGTTTGCAGCAGTGTTGTGACAGCTGTTCCTTATGTCAGGACCGGCCGGCTGGGGAGAGTAGGGGAATGAGATAAATATACAAAAGGGCTGTTGTGACACCAGCTTTGTACAAAGGAAATTAGGGATTGTGTTTCAAGTGCGGCTAAATTTTGACAGCTCTCCACCGTGTATACAAAAGCTTATTTTTCTATAACTATGATTTTCTACTTGCACCGCTCTTTTAAACTTTTAATCAAGCCCTGTCCACAAGCCTCTAACTGAAAGCAACTTTGCCTTCCCCGTCCAGTATCAGAAGTGACACCACCTTCCACAAACATAGGCCTCCGGATCACAAAGTTTGCCCAAGTTTTAGCACCTTTGGGTGCCTGACGCATGACGATGTCCTGTGGCATTAGCTATGTTAGCTTATTACAGGCGAGCTCACAGACTTCACCAGGTAGGCTTTCTGCAGAATCTTAGCCAAAAAAAAAAAAAAAAAGCCAACACTTTTCTCTCTGAAACACGTGATAAATAGAAAAATAATTCACTGCCCCATATTGACATCTGCTTTATTAAAAGCAGGATTTGAGCCTCATGGTTTGCTTTTGAATCCGACCTGCTTCAGCACACACTGTTTGCTATTGCTGAAAATAGGTGACTCAAGCTCCATGCCTCTGGAGGTCGGTGCACTCCTCAGCAGCTGTGCTGTGCGGATGAAGTGAGGTCAGACCAGAGACATTACAAGTCCTGAGTGTTTCATAATGCTTGAGTGAGAAAAGGTGGCTCAGCACCCAGATTCCTGTCCCCGCTCAGTCAGGGCTGGGCTGCAGGCTCTGGAAAGCTTATCCGCTGATGTCAAGAGTGATTTAACATGTGACAGCGTGTGGAAACTGGCTGTGCAAGCTGTTGCAACATACAGTAAGAGCAGCAAAGGCAGCAGGAGTACTACAAGCACTTTGCTACCAAAGCACTTCACGCCAAAGAAAATCCCCATAAAAACCACTTACAGCCATTCTCTGGCAGAGGTTGGTTAGTAAGATGGATAGTAAGTGGCATCACTGGATGTTCCCTAAGGCGGCCATGGCGGTTCCTATACCCCAGAGATAAGGCTGGGTACGAGCAGGAGCCAGGAAAAAGCAGGAGGTGATACAAAATGGAGGAGAATCCACATTTTCCATGACCCAGGCACTTCCCCCAGGGCCGGAGAGAGCAGAAATCTGAAGGAGGTTTGCTGTTCCTTCTCTGGGTTAGAGAAGGGATTAATCATAAGGGGAAAATGCCTTGTAATACCATGACTCAGCAGAAAACGTTACTTGCTTGGAAGTGGCTGAGGACATGGCCAGGACACAGCAGTGACTCAGGGAAACCTGGGCTGTGGGCTGCTGCCTTCACTCTTCCCTCCAGCCTTCATTGAACACCCTGAGCATCTGGGAACAAGGCCATTGCTTAGAAAGAGATACCTCCTGTTGTCTTGCATAGCCAGTACGGATTTAGACTTCAGAAACAGAAGTACAGACAACATTATTCCCCTTTCTGTGAAGTGCTTTTTGGCACTGATCTTTTTACGGCATCTCCTGTGGTGTGGTCCTAGCAAAACAGGATGGTGAACCACAGGTGAGCCCTCCAGCATGTACAGCAGTCTAAATTCATAGTAACACAGCCCTGGATCACCAGCTTTTCCACAGGAAATAAAAATGTGAGGAAGAAAACCTCGTATCACTGCAGCCTTATACTCTGTGGTGTTTTTAGGGGAAAATCCCTCAGAAAAAGAGGATATACCTTCTAATAAATCATATATTAGCTTCCCTGAGAACCACCACAAAGGCACTGGAGCAATGAAGTGTGTTTCCATGGTGGTCACCTAGCTTGACGTTTCATTTCATGGAGTCAAAAGAAGGTAGGGATAAGTCTCATCCCCAAGAAAGACTTCGAGAGGGTAGGATGCAACCCAACTGCTCTCTCCTGCCTGATTTACTTAAGTAGTGCTACAGAGCAACGAATAGTATCTGAGCACCTGAGTACTAGCTCAGAACATGAGTTAAAGGAGTTTTTCAGATTTTTAGACTGTCTTGCTCACCTTTTAGGAAATGTTAATTTTACCTGAACCCTTCACATGGAACAACATAATGTTTTTCTTTTCACTATTTGATGTGACATGACAGTCTGGAGACCCCAGCCAGAAGTAAATCTCATGGTCAGTGGCAATGTCTAACTCACTGGGAAGCTGACTTCCCCTGTAGATTTTATAAGCCAAAATATAGACAATAGGCAACAGGTAAATAGGAAAGGAAAGCTAAGTAAAATAAATAGCCTAAATAAAACCTAAACAAGATTAAATAGTAGACAAGGGAAAGGTGATACACTATGACAGTGAAGGCAGGTGTGATTACATGACCTAGTCACCACAGAGACCTGGGTAATTACAGGCTGTTTCTGGTTTGTTTGTGTGACAGACAGCATGAAAAGGCAGGATTTGGTGAAGACAAAATTCTGGTCTCATGAATTTGAAATAGTGCAATATGCAAAACTGTGAGGTTTTTTATTTACTGGATGGATTAATGGATTTACTACAAGTCCATGAAACTCAAGCTGGGATGTGCAATGTTATTTTCGTCAGTTATGGTGAGCAATCACAGTCGCTGTTCTTCTCTTTGAAGCCTCATTGCTCAGCGCTCTGATATCTGAAAGATTAAAATGAGCAAAAGTGGTGGTTTCTTTTCCCCACATTTCTGCTGACAAACCCTGGCGACATGTTAGAATACACTGTTGGTGTTGGGCCACTGCCAGAGGATGAGCCATGAAACTGGCTGCAGGAAGGATCGCCAGTCCTCACAGCTGAAATTACAGGAGAGAGTTAAATTCAACTTTCCAGTTGTTAGGCATGACTGCATGCTTGCAGATGTAGCTTGGTCAGGCTCCTGGCTCAGGCTCAGGTTTCTGTCCTGCCTGAGCAGCACAGTTTCCAACCCAGGCTGCCGGAGGTCATCCAAGGACCACCATGACTTCACTGGTGTCTCTCCTGGGGATGGCTGCGCACACGAGCTCAAAGCTGCCCGTATCTTCTCCTCTTAGGAGTCCTCTCTGAGAAGAAGCTTCTATTCAGCGCTAGCTAAAACAGAGGCTATGGCTTACCAGGTGTTAAGAAGGGTCTCTGCCAAAACAAAAAGAGAGCAATAGTCCCTCCAGTCCTACATAGCTTATTCCCAACCCTGTTCATCTTTTTCTCCCTCTCTTTTACCCCCTCTCCATCAGCAGCACAGGCATGAACCAGATCTGGAAACTGTTTCACCTGAAATCCACACCTCACCATGTGTTTCTATTTGTTGGGGGCTTTCTGTTAGGTTGAATGCACATCAAAATTCAGCCTAAGAAAGAAATTACAAGACTCTTCACCAGTCTACTGGCTCACTTGTATTGCTATTCCTTTGCTTTGGTCCAAAGGTATAACCCAACACACCTCTACACAGTCTTTTGTTTGCTAGGTAGATTGAAATTTGCGTTCCTGTATAGTTCCTCTCTGTGACCCAAGGCTGGTGTATCATCACAGGCTCACTGATGCAAGTGACCATTCATAAACCCTGAAAAACATGCCGGGCTGAAAGAAAAGACTGACAAACCATCTCAGAGGCTGCTGGGCTGCAACAGAGTGACAAGGAGCTGAAGTCACACCCAATGTCCCAAACAGCTCTAGTCTTTTATTTCACAATTTGACGTGAGGATCAATCCTTTGACATCTTTCCTAAGCATGGCAGCAGCACCCAGAGAATGAGTTTGTGATCCACGGGGGAAGGACAGAGGCAGAAGGGCACAAGAGCAAAGCAGCAAACTATAATGCTCAGGTGTAAAAAGGACAAACCCTGGTGAGTTTAGGCGCCTGGTCAGCTCCTGGTGTCCTCCTGAGGGCAGATCACCCACATTCTTGGGCAAGTCTCTCATCTCCTCATCTACAGGGTTTATGAGGTTGCACCAAGGAGAGTGCCCTTAGGAGACCAGGACCACCACATCAGCCTGGGCAGCAGCCCAGAGAAGAGCAAAGGAAGCTCCCTGGTTTCTGAAATTCAATCAAGACCAGTTGTAACACCCACGGGAGATGACCCCATCGCTGTTACTTATACTCCATAAAATCTCTCCCCACTTGTTTACTAATTCCCAAACACACTAGTAACATTACCAAATGGAGAATCCCAGGCTCCCTCACACAACAGAAGACTCTGAATGCAGCCAAGAAGCTGAATTATACTTTTCTTGAGGAGTTTTCAGTTCTTGAAAGTTATATAATACTCATTAGTCTTTACTGTGTATTAGTACCATGAATGGCAGAAGGCGAAAAGAAACATTGGAGATTTTATGAAGCAAAACCCAGCTATACTAGACTGACACTGGCAAAGATGATTCCTCAGTTGGACGGTGGCCTGAAGTCCTTATGCTTGCTTGACAGGGTGTTTAACTTTGCTGTGCCAGTAATGTTCCCTGCATATTTTATACTGAAATAAAATAGCAAATCTGGTTGCCTTGTATTTTTCTCCTTAGGCAATTTATCTTCAGGAGAATGACTACAAGCATGCTGAGGACAAGCATTTCATTACAGTCTCATTCACTTTAGATCTTCATGAGCTCCCAGTACTTTATTAAGAGTTCCAGTACGGTTGGTATCACTATTAGAACCGTAATAGCCTCACAGTTCTTAAGGTGGACTGGACTTTCACTAATAGTAATAATAGTAATAATAATAATTTTTTAAAAAGCAGTTGTCAAGCCTTGTGTTGATAGATAGGTATCTGAAAAACAGCTAAATACACCCCAGAGAATCAAACCCAGTAAAGTGAATGTAGGAAGAAACAAGTATTTATTATATATTTAGCATCTTGCTCTATGGGATGCTTTTTTAATGCATGCTGTGTAAGAGTGGCAAGGCTGCTACTGTATCCTCCTGATAGGATTCATGCTGTGGAACCACCTTGGCTACAGAATAGAGGCAAATTAATGGGGTTAGCTAATTGAGTTGCCTTCTTTAGGAGGCTGGGAAATAGAGCAGAAAGGTGGCAAGATTGTCTGAGGAGGCTTGAGTGGAGCGGGGAGAAAAGAGGTGAGGATCCTCTTGCTCTTCCCACCTCCTGGCAGAATCCTGTCCTGGCAGCCCCTTCGGCAGCACCCCGGCACCTGCGCTGGTACAGCAACCTGCACTCTCACTACCATTTTCTAGGGATGGGCAGGGTATTTTTCTTTCCATTTTGGAGCAGTATTAAAGAGAACATTTCCTTAGCTGACTTGCACCGCAGCTCCTGTATGTTATTTGCATTGTCAAGTCCAAAGGAGAAGGCAATGACAATGCTTGTCAAAGTAAGATCCACTCAATGCAGGGTGGGAAGCGGGGCTTTTCTGCTGAGTGAGGGGTGAAGGGACATGTTTTAGCAGCTCTAAGAAGGTCCAGGAAATAGTCTTGCAAACTTGCCTGAAATGATAGTGAAAATGGAAAAAAGATACAGGGTTTTTAAACGAGAAAACTTTAGCTTCTTCACTTGCCAATTTCTTTTCTGAAACTATGTAAGGAGCCAGGCCAAAATGAGAATACAATTTGACTGAATTGTTCAGAGGGGTTATGTCTTTTTTTTTTTAATTTAGTTAAGTATGCACTAGTTTATATTTCTAGATGAAGTGGAAAGAATAAGCAAAACTTGTTCTCTAAAAACACGCCTGTAACATGCAAGTGAGTTTGTTTCGGTTTTTGCTTTTCTAGGACTGGGGCCTGGAAATTGCGTTTCCTTTTCTCAGAAGACTTAGAAAGCATTTCACATTCCAAAAGTAGTTACCAGTTACAGTTTATCCTGTTTTTTTTTCAAGAGAATATGAAAAATACATTTTTAAATGGCAGAAATAATTTACCAGCACTAACCATTTAATTGCCAGACAAGAGACAAGTAACACTATTGTGAAGTCCGTAAAAAGCACAACATGAAAAATTAAGTATTAGGTGGCTCATTTAGCTTACAGCTGTTCTGCATTCTTATCAAGTGGTAGTCTATGTCAAAGAATGACAGTTTTAATTTCCTTTGCTGATTGCTCTTGTTCAGATCACTTTGACGCAGATTATTGCTTTTACAAGAACGTAGTCCAGCTGGAGGGCAAACATCTCTCCTAATAATTTTTCTTTCATTTTTTTTTTCTGTTGCTCCTTCACTTTGTGTAGCAGAGGTGCAAAGCCAAGTTGTACAACTTGGGTTTATAATAGCTATTTTGATATTTTTAGGCATTCAGGTGTAAAGTCTGGTCCCTAAATTACAGGGATGTAATGGTAGCTTAGTCTGGGGAGAATGATTTCATGAGGTAATGAAACAGTGACTGGATCAAGAAAACATTTAAAGCACAGACTAAATTTCAATGGATCTTAGGCATACTTTTAACTTCTGTGTGCATTTAATTGTTGTCTTGCATAGAGGCTAACTGAAGCAGAAGCTTCCCTGACCTTGAGGCTATGGAGACTATACTTACTGTAGGCTGTGTTTACAACCAGATAATTACACTGAAGTGACTGGTGCTTCTGTTATAATGCCTGTCATCCAGAAAACAGCACAGCAAAATCTGACCCAGAAACTGAAACACACATTTGAACTTCCACACCTGGCAGCACATCCTCGACTGGCCCCCTTTTACAAGGGGACTTTGGTAAAAACCAGCTGAGGCAGAATGAGGTTATAGAAAAGGAGTCAGGGGAAAAGGAAAGAATCAAATGAGAATTAAAGGGAAGAAGGAGAAAGAAGTGGCCAGAAGAAGACCAGATTTGCTAACGAGATTCACAAAATTGAATTTCTTTGTAAGGTCCAATGGCACAGTCTCTCTTAAATCATGTAGAAAGTGAAACAAAGTGGGGAAGCAGAATTGACCTGCCTTTTACTTTTGAATAATGGAATGACAGAGCTTGCAAAAGATGGGGCACTAGCCTGGGCAGAGTCAGCAACAACAATTTGACTCAGCCCTTCCTCCCTAACTCCTCGTCTTCACCAGTGAGCATATGCAAGTTGGTAGAACCATCTCTCGGGGAAAGAGACAATCAATTCATCAGGTCTATCCATCCCTGAGACTAGCAGGAAAGATCTTTCTTGTTTGTAACACCATTTTCTGCCAATATCATTCCACTGAAATAAATGCATGCAATTTGGCTCTTAGTCCAGTAGACCTACTACTAACATAGAAACACATGTGTATGAGCTGGGCTGATACTTTACTAAGCTCAGTAGAAAGATTATAATTGGTTGTCCAGGAAAACATATTTTTTTAAACAGTGTGTGTTTTTTACATTGAAGTAGGAGGAAAAAAATAAACATACAAGGGGAAAACTGAGTAATTTAAAAGATATTTTCATGTGAAACGATACCTTATTCATTACTTTTGTTTGTATCTGAAAGGAAAAATTTCATGTGCTTTTGATAATCTGTAGATTGAGCTACAACTGTTGGTTTTCATGCTAAAGAGGTACACAATGAGTTGCGTGATATTTCCAGCGACTAAAGCTCTGCTTTCTCTAAGATAGGTGTCCAAAATATAAGTATAACCCTTCACTGAGTCATGATGCCATTCTCCTAGTATGGCCAATGGGATGCACCCTTAAAAAGCTGCAAGTCTTGACATCCATATACCTCCAAGGTGCAAGACAGCTATATGTGGAAGACATGTATAATTCTTCCTCCTCTTCCTGCAACTTTTCTCTGATTTTGCACACGTCTGCACTGCTTCTGCCTTGCACCGAGAGCCAGGGCACAGCTTTGTCCTCTGGTACCCTGCAATCTGCTGCCTCTCAGGTGACCATCTCCATCCCATGGGTGGCTTAGTGTGATCCAGGTCACTTGCAGCACACACACCAGTGTCGCTGCTCTCAGCCTGTGTTGTGAGCTCTGCATGCATAATTTTTGTGTGTGGCCACGTACAGGAGACCTGTGTGCTGAGGAGGCTGATGCCTCAGGACACAGGTATGAACATTGAAACATAAACCTCCCCAGGAAAAAATCTTTGAATTATTTGGAAATGCCCTGTGTTCATAGCCCAGAGGCAGATGAGCCGGCATCTTTCCACTGGCTAAAAGACTCAGGGCAGTTATGCACACGGTGAAGGAAGACACATCATTCTGGGGAAGGCATCAGGCACTTTCGGTTGGATAGCCTGACACCTGAGGACACAGCAATGGAGAAGTATGCTAGCTTGGCAGCTGGACACTGCAAAAGGGGCCAAGAGAACACCGAAATGTGTCCGTGCTTGTACAGAAGAAGAATTCTCAAATGCTTTCTCCCACTTCTCTTGCATACTTGTTTCCTTTTTCCACCATGGTCAACACTGTGTAGATGTCTCATAAGCAATAACCTCAGCCAGCTGCAGATGTTCGCCTCTGATAATGTCTTTACGTTGCACGCATTTGCTGTCAGGGTGTTTTCCTTCTCACCACAATTATGGTTAGTGGTATTGATGCTCTGAGTGGCTAAAAATTTTCTTTGTTTCCTCTTCTGAACCCCGAGTATTGAGGATCGCCTCTTGAGTGCATCCTTGCTACTAACCCTTCTGATACCTCCTTTCAGCATTAGGAGTGCTCAGTTGCAAGTGATCTCTGGACCTATCTCCTGCAGTGTGGCATCTCAGTCTAATCTCCTGCTTTGGATCCTAAAGACCTTTCCCAATCTGATCCACCTTTCCCAGGTGGACTGTCTGTCCTTCACACCCCACACCCTCTGGCTGTGGCTTGTCTGTCTCAGTGGAGGATGCAATGTAGCTTCAAGACAGCATTGCTGCAGCACACCAAAAGGCAGTGAAAGGAAAGCTGTACTAGCTCCGGGATGCCAAGGACTCCTCTGCAGGGGCTTGAATCCAGTGCTGGACCTGACTACCACTGCCTTGCAAAGACCAGTGCCACCTCAGGAGGTAAGGGTCACAGCTGGTGCATGGTCTTCTATGGAGAGGAAGAGAGAGGAAGGCATTTGGTCTGAAGTCAGTGTGCATAGAGGCAGCAAAGGGGAGGGAGTGCCTGGGATCAGGTTGGACGTGAGCTCACAGGGACAAGGGGTAGGTTTCGTCCAAGCAGTATATAAAGAGTCAGTCATTGCCAGTGTTACCAGCCTCATGTGGGCTGCATGGTGGACGGTTCTCAGGGACCTAAGACACATCTAACAAGCAGCGATAATTACTACAGATGGCAAGTGTTGTCCTGACATCCGTTTACTGTTAGGAGAGGCCAACATTGCCTCAGCAGAAGGAGAGATTTGATCACTGAGCAATGAATGAAATGAATCAATGGCAGACTGTCTCTCTACTAGTGAAGATGCCAGAGGCTGCCAGAGGTGTCCCTGAGCAAGGAGACTCAAGTCTCTGTGTCACTCAGTTATCAGAACTGGTCCCACTTCAGGCTAAGGCAAATATGACTCTCCAAAACAGTTTCCATGCATGGTTCAGGGGCTGGGACCAACCAATGACAACTCCTAATAGGCAGTTTGTGAGGCAGGCATCCTGTTTTGGAAGGTGAGATTGTTTAATAAGGTGAATATTGGCTTCAGTGCCTGAGAATGGTTTTAGTCACCCTTACTTCACTAGCAAAGTTGTAGCATAGATGTCTGGTAAAGTTTCTGGCACCTAAATTAGAGCAAGGAAATCCTGACCAAAGAAATGGGAAAATGGGAAATGGGAAATGGGAAAGCCCGGGCCTGAAATTATTGAGCCAATCTACTGCATTGAGTGATAAGTAGACTTATTTGGCTCCTACCTTCACCCCAAGCCAAACCTGTGTTTAACACCTTTACCATGCACTGCCACTTCCTTCCTGTGTTCTTCTGACCAGTTGTGCCAAATACAGCTGTGGCACTTCACAGCAGCCAAAGGGTGCAGTGTAGCAAGGACTCATAGCCCAGGCACACCACTGGAAGGCACAGCCCATGTTTGCAACCCAGCGCTGAGACCTGCCCTTCTCATGCAACCCAGGAGAGACCTGGTCACATCACCTAATGCACCAGGATGCACTCTCCATTGTGCTGTTCCATGCTTGCATTGGAAAAGTCAAAGTCTTCATTAGCATTGTTGGAGAAACACCAGTGGTCTGTGTTAGCTCCGTCCTTCTCCCTTGACCAGCTCTCAGGGGAAGGACTGCTGGTGATGACGAACACAGGACAGTCTCCCTGCACAAGAAGGTAGAGGATGGTGTGGAGCTTGAAATGTTAGCAGCATCTGGCTGCACAGGGTCTTTTCAGAAGAGTCTGGTCTTAGACAGTACACAGTAATCTTCCCTCTTTTCTGCTGGATATACCTCACCATGCCACTCTAAGACCACATTAGCAGCACATCCACCATATACACCAGAGTCATTCCCTTCCACAGTTATTTTCATCCAGCATATTCACTGCCATCAGAGATCATTAATTCCTTCCTCACCATTTACTTATTAACACTCCCTTCTCTGTACACACCTGATCGCTGTTTTCTCACAGCTCCCTCATCACTGCATCCCACAAGACTCCATGAAAAGGCTTAACTCAAATTCCCAGGAGGGAAATATATGTTTCCTTTGTGTAGGAAATAGCTTCTCAAAGAGTCTATCAGGCTGACACAATTTGGCATAGTAAAGTCATGTTTCATTTTATCCTGTTCACCTCTTAACCTCTATTTGTCCTTTCATTCAAAATTTTATTGAGAGCTTTACATACTATTGCAGCTGACCACAGAAGACTGCCTGGCTCACCTCCTCTCCCCACCTTCTTAACTAAAGGGCCCAGGTTTCCTTTTCTTCATATGTGTGTTATTGTCCTCATCTGAGAGGCCTGAAACTAAGAACACTTGCTACCAGGGCTGTGCTTCCATGCACCAGTCCCTCCAAAATTCATAGGCACACTTTGCCCCACAATAATCTGGGAGTTTTATGGAAAAATGCCAGACTCACTGTGTCTTCAACAGCAGAAGGGGCAGAAAAATGATGACACACTTGAGACTTATGACTTATGATCACCCCAAAAGTGGACTAAAAGAGACGGACTGAGCAATAGCTGGCTGTATGTTCATAGCTGTGGAGGTAGTAATTTCTTCAGCCATATCTCCGTTGTCAGAGCTTATCTGTTAGGTCATGGGGATCCAAAACACTGCCCTAGCTCTGCAGTTTCATTTCTGGAGTTACCAGCTGGAAAACTAGTGAGGAGAAGAGGTGAAATCATGGATGAAAAGTTAGCTACCAATAGGCAAAATTTCAGTTTTCTTCTAATCTTTTTCTTTGTTGAGACACGTCTGTTTATCCCAGTTGTGTTGTCCTTTTCAACCAGCATTCCCAGCAAAACATTTACCAGCATTGTTATTATAGTACACGTAGCTAAAATAGTTTTGCAATATGGGGAATATTAACAAGATGGATTTTGTTGGCCTCCTCCCAGTCTTCTTGAACTCTTCTTGAAACTTCTTGAAGTGGCAAAAATCTCTTGGTAACAAGAGGTGCCTATAGACGAAAATCTTTTCTCCTGTAATCTTTAAGTAATTTACATGTAGGAATAGATTTTTAAGCAAGTTTTATTGCAATACTCCAGATTTAAACAGTTTCATTTCCTAAGTTCAAATACAGTTGTGAACAAAATCCCTGATCCTCTGCTTAAAACATGCTATAAATGTTCTACCTCATGTTGAGTGGAAATTCTGAAATATAATCCTAGCAATTTAAACCAGACCTAACTCTTTCATCTGCTCAGTCCCTTACAAAACCATCATTAAAAATACCCCAAAACATTACACAAGATGAAACTGCCAACACAAATAACCCCAACTTTCTGTTGCAGCTCAATGGTAAGAACACTAAGGTTGAAAGCTAAACTTTGTGGGCACCACTATTTAGTTAGGAAAAATGGTACCGACATGGTATGAATTGTCAAAAATTAGATTTATCAGTACTGTAAACTAACTGTAATGAATAAAATGCAGAAGACTGGAAAGTTAGAAGCCAACAGAGAGAAATTATGCAAACCATATGAATGCAAATGTTATTTGTAATAGGATAAGACTACATTATTTACGTAAAGCCGACTATTTACTGTGCGTAAGCACAATGTTTTACGCCAAGACACCACACGTCTTTTTTCCTGGTGCTGTCCTGCTCAGTCTGTAAAGCCTTCATTTGTTTTCAGGAAACATTTAGCATATTCCTGCCATCGTGCATAAAATTCTTCCTGGGAGAAAGGTAACTACACCTGCCAGCTCCGTGTGTGCTGAGAAATATGTGCTGAAGCTAAAGGTTTCAGAAAACGTACCTTAAAAAAAGCTTTGTTGCAAGTAGCAGAGCCCTGGGCTGGCAGACATTTCATCTGTTTCACTGCTGTGTGGGCCTAGTGTCACCACCAGTGTCAAGAGGATTACTCAGAAACTCGGGGCTGGGCACCTATTTGAAGATCTTCCACATCTAAGACAACACTGTGAAAGAAGCTGGAGAAATGGAAATGTGAACAGCAACACTTAAACATCCCAAGCTAGCATTCACAACGTGACCCTTTGGTGGACATTCAAGAACAATTCCAGGCCACATGACATGCCCGAGGCCATCGTGTGGCTTCTTCCAGAGCCAAGGCTAAAATTTACACTAGAGACCACCCCTCTACCAGAGTCTCTCCACTATAAAGTGGAGCATGACCATAGTTGCTGTCAGTCCCACAGCAGGGAGAGCAGCCGACTCCTCCTTGCTCTGGGTCTGTAAAATGCTGTGTTGAGTTTCTGGCAGCTTTGCTATGAATCTGCTCGAGGAAGCTGGAACCTGAGGGGTGGGAATGCCCCTGGATGGCTAACCAGCTCCAGTTCCCCCTCATCCTGTTGCTGGCAGTATAGCTGACATGTACTACAGCTGACTGGAGTACGGTAGAGTAGAGCACAGCAGAGCACAGCAGAGCAGAGCAGAGCAGAGTATAAATACTGTCTATAGCATAGGTAAGGGTTCAGTATAGCTGAAGAAATTATGCTCCTTTTCTGCATCAGGAAGAGGACAGCTGTGTCACTAAGGATGATCTTCACGATGACGGGAGCTGTGGTTCAGAAAGTCCATCACTGTGGCTTCCTAATTATCTGCTTTGCAGCAGCACTCGGTGCCGACCAGGTCCCACGACATTACACAGGCAGGCCCCAGTCCCGATGCCAGCAGTCCCTGGCCCCAGGGCATTTACATTTGACTTGTGACATCATCCATGCAGCATTGCTACCAAGCTCCAGAGCCAGGGACATCACGAACCCTGTAATGATCAGTTACATGTCACCTAATATAAAGCAAGTTTGTAAATAGCCACCTCTTCATATGTGCCTGTCATGGTTTATAAAGCCACAGGGACGGTTTTTGTTGAACACCTGGTGGGTTGAGGCAGGGACAGGGAGGGTTTCACTCACCACTGTAGGGGCGCTTTGTGCTGAAGTAGAATTTTAGCTATGATACTAACTTCAGGCTTCGTAATTATAAGGTTGATAAAGGATCCTGGGAAGGCAGAAAAGCAACCAGATGTGCAGAGGCATCCAATTATACAGGACATGAGAAAGATAAGGAGAAACTGAGAGAAATTAATTAGCACAACCACGTTATTTTAGAGGTTGTGTTGACATAGCTTCGAAAGTTACATTGCCAGGATTGAAAGTAGCCAATAGAGATTCTGTTATTAAGAATTTTGAATTATTGTATCCAATCAGTAGCTGCCAAATTTGAAAGAGCTCTGTATAAAAGCATGTGTGCAACACACAATAAATGGCTTTCACTTTCACCATAATTGGCTCGTCTGGCTAGTGTCCAAGAACTTCGCGCGCTGACTGCTAAGGCCTCCTCGCGCCGACTTCCAAGAACTCCGTTGGTCGGCTACACACCACTTAGGGTCACGGGCAAGAAACCG
>NW_010123013.1:0-222 GCF_000699245.1 Pterocles gutturalis
GCTGAAGCTGCAGGCTTGTGGTACCCAGGTGCTGGAGGAAGCGCTGGTTTGGTTTGCTGCTATCTTTCTGTCTGGGGTGGTTTTTAGGAAATTGATTTTTTTTTCTTTTTAAATTTGGAATGTTATGATCCAGCTTGAAGCAAAACCTCCATCTCAAGGTCTGCCTGTGCCAGCTCTCCCCACGCCTGCTCGGGAAGGGATGCTTGCCAGCGGCCGGTGAAG
>NW_010123013.1:456-2516 GCF_000699245.1 Pterocles gutturalis
AAAGGCTCGCGTGCCGATGCCGTGAATAACGTGCGGGCTGGCCCCTGCGCGCACGGGCCACTGGCCAAGGACAAGGACACTTTGTGAAGCACCCGGGTGACCGGCGCTGCGGCATCCCCTTTGCGGGGGGGGAGTGTCTCCGTTGGGGTCCCCACTGGGGTCCCCGCCTCCTCTGGCACATCATCTGTGGTCCCTACGATGGAGGCTGGTCATGCAAAGCTGTTGTGCACCTCGGGGAGCCTGTCCCGACTTGCCGCTCCGTGCCTCAGTTTCCCCATCTGGTTCCTGAGTCCTTGCCTGGGTAACAGGCTGCGGGTGACGAGCAGCAGGCTCATTAGCATCTCAAGGAACAGAACGTTGGTGTATTTTCCTAATAGTCCTGAAAGGAAAACAAAAGAGAAAAACCCCTGGATCGCCCCGTTTCCGGTGTTTGTTTGAGGCATCAGAGCATTTTCCCTTCTCCTCGGGAAAAATGTCACATCCAGAAGCCACATGCCACGTCCAAAAGCTTAAATACCTCCTGCCAAGTCACCCAGAGAGCAGGACAGTGGTAGTAAACAGCGGGACTTTTATTTTTGTGGGTTTTTAGGGGTTTTTTTTCCCCATGTACCTCCAGTTGTAGAGGTCACAATATTATTCCTCGTCTTTTCTTTCTGAGACCAGCGTGTTCTCTTCATGGCAGTGGGAAGGATACAACGTGATGCCCGGGGCCAAGCCTTCCTCTGTGCTGGTGACCCCAGTGGTATGTCCACCACCTCTTTTTACACCATCTGGCTGATTTTGAGGCTAAAACAAGGTGACACTGGTGACATGCCCCAGTGGCTTTGGGGACGTGTAGCATCACCGCTGCCACCCCAGGCTGGGAAGATGATGGGGCAGGATCGAGCCCCAGCGTGGGTTTGGCACATGCCAGCTCCCTTCGGTGCTTCTTATCACTGGCACAGATGGGAACCGTGTTTTTCCCACTGCGAAACCATTTTCGGGGGATTTTCTTTTGCTATTGTTCGACTCAGGAAACAGCAATTGGCGTCGGGGCAAGTGGGACCATATAGGGCTTGGAGGGGAAATACACTATTGTTCGACTCAGGAAACAGCGATTGGCGTCGGGGCAAGCGGGACCATATAGGGCTTGGAGGGGAAATACCAGTTCCCCCACCCACATCCCCACTGGGATTTCTGGTCCTAGTTGAGTAACGGCTGAAAGGAGCTGATCTTAGCCTCCAATCACCCCAGTACCATCTTAACGATGCCAGTGCAGTGGGATGGGCTGAAGCCTCGTTGGGATTCAGCATTCCACGTGCGGAGGGCCAGGCTTTCCCTGTGTGCCAGCTCTGTGCCATCACACCGTGCTTGGCATTCAGCTGCTGCTCTGTTGCTTTGAAGTGTTCCAGGTGTTGCCCATCGCCGCCGGCATTTTGCCACCCCGGATCCGTGCTTTTCGGATACACGGGTGTGATTCCCGAGTGCGCGGCAAGGCAACGGGATGTCAGCCCTGTCCACATCCAGCTATTGCTGCCGAGTCGTGCCTGTGCCTGTGCCTGTGCCGTACCTTCCCAGCCCACGCCGGGGAACCTCATTACCTCCGCGCTCAGTTATACTCATAGCAACAGGTTAATTAACAACCCAAAGCCCCTGTTTTCCGGTGATAAACGGCTGCAAGGAGCAGACGGGGCAGGATGTGCCCCGGATCTATGCTGGCTGGAGAAGCCTGCGGGAGAAATCGGTGCTGGTGGGAAAAGCCTGCTAACAGGGACGGGGAGTTTTCAAGCAAGCGGTTGGTTTCCCCCAGCCTTCCCATCTGAGGACCCCTGGGAGAGCTCAGGAGGTTTTGCAGGTAATCCTGGTGGGTGCCCTGGCACCCGTTTGTGGGAGAAACAGAAAAAAAAAAAGGTTCAGTCACTCAGTCACTCACTTTGAGCAGGATGCTTTGAGAGCGGCACAGGAGTGGGATGCAGCCGTGGCAAACCAGGTGCCGGTTTGGCTTTGGCCATTCGGAAGTGTTCAGCTCTGCTGGCTGCTCTGGCAGCTCCCACCAATGCTGTCCTGCCCTGGGGGGGGTT
>NW_010123013.1:2554-3726 GCF_000699245.1 Pterocles gutturalis
GGCAGGGCGAGGAGGAGGAGAAGCTCAGTGCATCCCAACAGCGCCGGAGATGCCGTTGGTGGCGTGGGGAAGGCAGAAAGCACGATGAAGGGCTGCGGGTGCGAAGGCTGCGGCTGGGGGGGGGGCAAAAAAGGCGGCACCCCAGGGTGCTCAGCGCTCGCCTGGGTGCAGGCACGGGAGCCGTGGCCGCATGTAAAGACAAAGAAAAGGGCGGTGGAGCAGTGTGCAGGGCGAGGGGTTTGGGAAGGGGGTGCAGAGTGCAGCGCCCCGCTGGTGGCGAGGGGCAGAAGGGGTTTTGTCAGCTGCGGTCGCTGCGTCGGCGTTGCCGGGGTGAGCCAGGGAGAGCCCATTGCTGCCAGGCTGAGATGACAGAGCCGTTTGCAATGTGCCTGGCTCCTCAGGTAATGTGCAGAAGCTGAAAGCCCCTGAGAAGATCATTTTAGGGCTGTTAAAGTAGGAAACCACTGTTTCCTTCTGTTTCTGTCGCTCACGATAAGAAGCCAAAGCCCGAACCGAGATGTGAAGCAAGGAGCGGAAGAGGGGACCCCTCCCCGGGCTGAATTGTTGGCGGTTGGCACCCGTGCCGGGGCGGTGGGGCACCCTCTCCATGCCCAGGGACCTGGCTGCTGGCATCCCCCGTCCTTCCAGCCCCGGGATGCCAGTGGGTCCTCCCAGTGGCAGAGGCAGCGCGGAACTGGCCATGACACCAGCTGATGTCCCACTGCCACGGCCTTGGCTCTCCATTCCCTGACCCCGTGGGACGGTTGATACCCAAATGCTGACATGGCCTCTTTCCTTTGTACCCCTTCAGGCACTGCGTTCTCCTCAGAGGCCGTGCCAAAGCACAGAGCTGCCCGGGATGAAGGTCCTCCTTCTGCTCCTTCTCTCCTCTCTCCAAGGTAGGCTGCCCCCACGTCCTGCCCGGGCTGATGCTGGAAGTAATGGGTAGCCCCAAAAAATTGTCCAGGGGGCACAGAGGGGTGCTTGCAGCTGTGGCTTCCACAGAGAAGAAATGTCTCGTGGGCTGGTGTGTCTCCAGTGGGGTCTGTGGGGCAGGACGGGTCCTTTCCAAGGCAAGGAGATGTCCTCCATCCATCCCTTCTGGGGATGGAGACCTCCTCTGTCGGGCTCTGCCCATGTGCGTGGTGGCACCTGGAAGAGGGTGACACCAA
>NW_010123013.1:3748-11286 GCF_000699245.1 Pterocles gutturalis
AAATCCTCCCCGCGTGGCCGTGGGGGCAGCGGGGAGGTGGCCAATGTCACACAGCCCATCCAGGGTGGGTTGGGGGGTCTGGGGCAGGAAGCCTGGCATGCCGCAGGGGTGCGGTGTTTGCTGGGGTCGGCCGTCCCTCCGCCTGAACCAGTGTCTCCGCGCACTCGTGTAACGCAGGGCTGGGAGCCAGCAGCCGCCGGGAAGAGGATTTCCGCTTCTGTGGTGACCGAAACCAGACCCAGAACAGCTCCGTCATCTACGAGCATGGCCCTCCCACCATCTCCATTGAGAACATGGCACAGGCGCTCATTATCAAAAGGCCATTTTTGCCAAAGAGGAGAAATTCTTACTACAAGTACAGCTTACCACCGGCTTTGGGCAGGTACCGCTTCTGCATCTACTGGTTCAAGGCCAACAGGACGCTGAGGCTGGTGTATGGGAAGCAGAACTTCCTCCTGGGTGGGGACCCGTCCAGCAGCATCACCCGGGGGAAGGAGAGCCAGAAGACCGAACGGACCCGCACCTCCATCTTCAACGTGTCCTACGTCTACAAGGGTGGGAAGAACACCTCCCTTGACAGTGCACCTGAATATTTCCTCGGTAAAAGCAATTCAACGTGATTTTAATGAAATAAAGGGTTTGCTTCATCTCCAGCCCGTTCTCTAGCCATCAGCAGAGTGTTGGTGGTGTCCCAGTGTGTGCTACAGCGTGATGCTGTGAAGACACAGCTGAAGGGCAATGGAAGGGGACGTGGGCTGGCTTGAAGCAGCCCAGAAGTAGCCCTCGGTACCCACCCTCCCTGGTGATGAAGATTTCCAAGTGTTTTGCCCCCTAAAATCCTGGGAAACTGTGGGCTTTGCAGAGGTCTCCGAGGGTCCCATCTGCACTGTGAGGCACCTAGCCAGCCTCAGCCAGCATGGTCCCCATGACCTTGGGGGGAGACAAGCTCTGGGCAGCAGAAGTCCTTGAGGCTGGGGGGTCCGGTCAGCTCCCCAGGATTGTTGTTACCTTGAAACCCTCTGCTTTCTGCTCCCTTTTGGTTCAGGGCATGGGAAAGCTGTCTCTGCCCATGCATCTCACAGCATTTCCTTTCATGTGCCCATCAGAATTTCCAGAGAGCGTGTCCATCTGGGAGCAAGATGTGGAGCAGCAGCTCGTCACCTTGGACAGCCTCATCGCCCAGCCCCCGGCACCGGCCGCAGGAGCCACGGAGCAGCAGCTGCTTCACGGAGCAGCAGATGCTTCGGCGGTGAGTTCCCCTGGCTTGTGCCATTGCCACTGCTGCTGTGGCCGCTGCACCCTGCTCACTGCAACCCTGTCCCAACAGCAAACTGGGGGAGCTGGAGAAGATGCTGGCCAAGGTGGAGCTCGAAGGGCAGAACCAGACTTTTGGGAAGGCCACTGTTCACGCAACTGTCCTGAGAGTGCAGCCTGCTTGGGCTCCTCAGCACCTGGCCTTTGCTTCCCAAAGAGAGGTGGGTCCTGGGCAGGCTGCCCTGGTGGTCTTTGCCCACTGGCATCTTCTCCCAACCTCTCTCCTGACAAGTATTTCCTTGCAGGAGGACAGAGAGGTCCGTGGGTTCACAGTGGACCTGCCGAGCAGCCTGTTTGAGATGGCAAAGGAGAAGGAGGAGGTGGTGGAGCACAGGGTGCTCGTCATGGACATCAACAGCCAGACCATGTTCCAGGTAATGCCCACGCGTGTGGCACAGTGGGGTGTCCCCTCTGTGCCGGTGGGTGTCTGGTGGGATGCTGCCCAGACCAGGGTGCTGGTGCTTGCTTGGAGAAGATGCTTCAAGGATGAGCTAGAAGCTTGATGGGTAAAGAGGCATGGGACCTCCTTGGGGACCCTCACCCGCTTCATGCCTGGCAGCTCTCCCTTTCCATGCTGCCATCGCCTCCTCTTCTCCCACAGGATGAAAACAGCAGCCGTGTCCTGGGTGACAAGGTGGTTGGCATCTCCCTCGTGGACACAGTGGTGGCCAACCTCTCTGACCCGGTGGTCCTCACTTTCTTCCATGACCAGCTGCCAGTAAGTGGGGAAACAGCCTCATCAAACCTGATCCCACTAGGAACGGAGGAGCAAGCAGGGCTCAGGCCATGCCAGCTTAGAGAATAGTCACAATCCAGCAGGTCCATGCCTGTGGCTTGCCTATACAGGATCTGCTGTGTGTTCTGGGGCTGTATCACAGTCATGGCTTCACCAGGTGCACTGGGGGTGGTGCTGCCTGCTCCTGTCCAGGAGATGCTGCTTTGCAGATGTGTCACCTCCAGGTGACAACCTCCATCACACAACCTCCAGGGCTGGGGGACCCTTGGAGTTGACAGTCCCTTGGCTCATTCATGGCCCTGTCAGGTGCCTGCTCAAAGCTCAATCCCTTGTTTGGAAAAGGGGACCTGGGAGGAAGTATCTGCTCTGCAAGCTGCCAAGAGAACGGTCTCTGCCCAGAGCCCACTCCCATGATATGGGATGATTTGTCTCCTGAGCCCACCTTACCTCCTGCCCCGTGTCCTCCCCTATCAAATGTGCTGGCTGGGCGACAAACCCACAGCTGCATCCTGATTGGGGCCCATGGTTTTGTTGTTGCAGAGGAACGTGACCCCCCTCTGTGTCTTCTGGCAGGAGAACACCAATGGTGAGTGCTCCTGCGCCTGGGTGTGAAGCCAGGCGCTGCTCCTTTTGCTGGGTACCACAGACCTGCTGGTAGGAGGAAAATTTGCTCTGCACCTCCCTTCCTCACTCCAGCTCCATAAACCCTTCCCACAGAGTTGATTTCAGGTTTTTCCCAACCTAAGAGCTCTCTCCCTCCCTAGGGATGGGTCCCAGTGCTGAGAGTGCTCTCTGAGTGCGTGTGCTTGGCATGGGATGAGCTGGGACCCCCCACTTTTGTCCTCCCCCGCTTCCCTGGGATACCTTGCCCTGAAGATCCACAAACCTGAAGCAGATGTTCCTGCTGCTCACTGGCTGCTCTCCCTTTCTCTTGTGCAGCTGGCTCTGGGAGCTGGGACAGCTACGGTTGTACGACAGCACCGGGGGGCACCCGGACAGACTGCAGATGCAACCACCTCACCTACTTTGCCGTGCTGATGGTGGGTAGCGCCGTCCCACAGCTCTCTACATTGTTCCCACCGGCCGTTCTCCCTCACCATCTCTCATTCCTCCCTCTCCCCAGGTATCCTCCCCAGAGATCACCTACATGCACAGGGATTATCTGAGCATCATCACCTACATCGGCTGCCTGATCTCAGCTTTGGCGTCCGTCTGCACCATCGTCTTTCTCTACTTCAGGTGCAGTCTGACTGGTCACCCTACGCTCCCCGTCTGTGTCCTGTCTGTTGCCACTACACCTGGGTGGGCACAAGCTCTCCAAATGCAGTTGGTGGCCTGTCTGGAAGCATGATGAAGGAACCATGCTTGAAGATACCAAGGGTTCTCCTCTCCAGAAACCACTCCTTGGTCAGGTCTCCTGCAGGGTGCTCAAAAACACCAGCTGTTTTCAATTATTTTGGAAAACCAGCTCGGTGGTTGTTATAGATCTGGCAAGCAGAAGCCTGCAAAGATTTTTTCAAGGGCGCAGTGGAGAACATGAGTGTCTTCTCCTGAGTCATGTCACTGATCCTACATGGATGATTCGGAGCTGAAATGATGTCACTCCCTACCCCCCACAGCCTAGACGTGAACACAGGGTCACTGCAGGGACCTGAGTTTCCATGTGTCACAGGTGGTCCCACTGTGGGGTTAGGCTCTCAGCCCTGACACCACCAAGGGTCTCCTGGCTCTTCTGGTGGGGTCGAGTTGTCCCCTGCAGAGCTGTGGGGTGTTGTGGGGCACCAAGGTTGCTGGCTAGGCATGGTGGTGAGGTCTCCCCACCTTGTCTCTCCAGAAGCAAGCAGCGAGACCAGATCACGAGCATGCACATCCACATGAACCTGCTGGGTGCCATCTTCCTCCTGGACACCACCTTCCTCATATCTGAGCACTTGGCTTCCAGCAGCAGCGAGGCAGCCTGCAGAGCTGGGGGGCTCTTCCTCCACTTCTCTCTCCTCAGCTGTCTCACTTGGATGGCTATCGAGGGCTACAACCTCTACCGCCTCGTGATCGAAGTCTTCAATGCCTACCATGACCATTTCCTCCTCAAGCTCTGCCTGGTGGGCTGGGGTGAGCATGGGCGAGGCAGGGATGCCCCAAGGGCATGGGCATGGGGGCTGTGGGGGAGCAGATGTCCGAGAGCAGGGGGAGGTCTCTGCTGAGAGACTTGGTGGAGGAGACACGGTGACCAAGAGCAGAAGCTGGTGCTAGAGCAAGGGTGGGTTACCCAGCGAGTGAGGCACATGAGAGCCACTACTCGGGGGTCTTTAAATAGTAATGGAATCCTCTCTTTTTGAAAGAAACATCCAGGGCAGCCCAGAGAGATGGGCTTGGTGCAGGAAGCACCTATGCATCTCTGCCATGCTTTGGGCAGGAGGCCACGGTAGGAAGACCTCATAGTCTTTTGTGGCCTAAAATTCCATGACCCTGAGAGACCCCCAGGCTGGGGTTGGTGCGGCACAGCTCGCACCCAGGCCGGGGCTGACACCAGGCATCCTTGTTGTGTTCCCCATCCTTGGGAGGAGGACGGGGGTTTTTACTCTAGATGGGGAGAAAGGGGCAACAAATTCTTCCTGAAGGACTGAGGGCTGGGACTAGGGCAGCCGCCTCACCCTGTTCTTGCTACCCAGGAGTCCCCTTCTTCTGCGTGACACTGATCTTCCTGGCTAGCTGGACGAACTACGGCCCCTTCTCCATCCCCATCTATGAATCCATTGGTGGCAGATCCACCAATGCAACCATGTAAGTCATGGGAGATGGGTTGCCTGGTCCTTGGACTTAGGTAAAGTCAACTGGCTAAACCTTCACCGTGTCCTACAAGCTTTCCTTAGCCCACCTGTGGCTATTCTGGGGTTTTGTGCCTGGCACTGCATTTGCACCCCACCTTTGTGCTTCCCCCAACCCCTCCCCGGTCCCCGTGGGATGACACAGCATAACCCACTGCCCTTTCTCCTTCCTCCAGATGCTGGATCACGAGCCCCCTGATCCATAACGTCGTGAACTTGGGTTTCTTCAGCCTGGTGTTCCTCTTTAACTCAGTCATGCTGGGGGCCATGGTCCGGGAGATCCTCCGGCAGAACAAGAAGGGCCACAAACTCAAGCACATCCTGGCCCTCTTTGGGCTAAGCATCCTGTTGGGCATCCCCTGGGCACTTGTCTTCTTCTCCTTCACCTCCGGCATCTTCCGCCTCATCTCCCTCTACATCTTCACCATCATCAACTCCCTCCAAGGTGAACCTGGGACAGTGGGCTCTTCTGGAAGGCACTGGGCCTTTCATGAGGTATTGGTGGGGTGGGGATGGGGTCGGAGAGGAGCCATCCCCGGCAGGATGGCTGGCTCGCTCTCAACTGCTGTTGGCCCTTATAGGGGGTTCACCCACCCTTCCTTCCCTTTGGATGTTGGTCTCTTCTCCCAGAAAACCTCTCTTTGGGTCTCAAAGCCTCCCTGTTTTGTTCAAAGCCTCATTTTTAGGATGCAAACATCTTTTTCAGGGCTGAAAGCCTCATTTGCAAGGCTCAAAGAATCACTTTCGGATCCAAATCTCCATTTTTAGAATCCAAAGCTTCATTTGGAGGGTTGGAGGGATGTGGGTGTCAGTCTCTTTTCCCAAGTAACTAGTGACAGGACAAGAGAAAATGGCCTCTAGTTGCACCAGGGGAGGTTTAGTCTGGATATAAGGAAAAATTCCTTCGCTGAAAGGGTTGTCAAGCATTGGAACAGGCTGCCCAGGGGAGTGGTGGAGTCACCATCCCTGGAGGGGTTCAAAAGACGGGCAGAGATGGTGCTTAGGGACATGGGTTAGTGGTGGGCTGGGCAGTGCTGGGTTTGATCAACTTGGACTTGATGATTTTAAAGGTCTAATTCTATACTTCCTCCCTCCTGTCCCAGGTTTCCTCATCTTCCTCTGGTACTGGACCATGGTGCTGCAGGCAAGAAAGCCCCCTGACTTGCAGAGCAGCTCCGACAACGTCAAACTGCAGCCCAACAGCACCCAGAGCCACCTCGGCTGAGCCTCGCAATGGCTGCGCCATGCTGGGGCTCCCTGCAAGGAGGATGGCTGTTGGAAGGACCCATGCCGTCCGCTTCGCTACCGAACCCACCTCGTAGGGCTGCTAGCAGCCTGGGGACCCGCAGCAGGGCTGGCCGCCCCTCGCCTCTGCCAGCCCCTGCCCCAATTTTCCCACCCCACTGCATCCAGCAGTGCATCCCTCGGCTTGGCATCCTTGGGGCAGGAGGGAGGGATGCTCACCCAGGCAGCGAGGGCTAGAGAGAGTGGAAGGGGCAGGGACAGGGTCCCCAGTGCCACTGGATGTCCCCTCTCATGCCCCAAGGCCTGGGATGATGGGTGGGAAAGGCCCCCTCCTCAGCCCTTGCTGGTGGTCACTGGGAGGGTCCTTCCCTAGTGAAGAGAGAATAACTCTGCCCCCGCGACACCCTCTAGCAGCTGGAATAATCTATTTTTGTTATTTTGTTGAATGTCTATTTTTGGATGATGTTGAAGTTTCACGAGCACGCCCGCACACCAGACCTGTGCCCATTAAAGCTGTTCCTGCTCGGAGCCTGGCTCGCTGGGATCTCTCTGCTGGGTGTGTTCCCAGGCTCTCTGATGGGATCCAACCTCGGCTGGGATTCTCACATCGCCAGGGCAGGACCTGGTTTTTCACCCGTAGGATCCTGCTCAGCTGGGACTGGTAATGGTGCTCCCAACAGCGCCCTGGCAGCCCGGTGCCGGAGGGGTGGGTGATGGAGGGAGATGCCCTGGCTCAGGCTGCTGCAGTCCTGGCGCCCGTCACTGCCCAGCAAAGAGGGAGGCCAGTGGAGGCTGGGAATCCCAAGAGGGCGGCTTTGTGGGATGGGAATCGCCTCCCTTGGTGGTTGTGGGGCCAGGCAGCACTTGGCTCTCCTGGCTGTGCTGCTTGCCACGTCTCCAATCATAGAATCACAGAATCATTAAGGTTGGAAAAGGCCTCAAGGATCATCAAGTCCAACCGTCAACCCAACACCACCCAACCCACTAACCCATGTCCCGAAGCACCACTTCTACACGTTTCTTGAACCCCTCCAGGGATGGTGACTCCACCACTTCAGCCTGTTCCAATGCCTGATCACTCTTTCAGTGAAGAAATTTTTTCTAAAATCCATCGCACCAGTTCACCTTCCAGAAGATGCTCTGCTTGTGGCTCATTCCGCTTCACCCATTGCCCAGCTCCCGGCTGGGGCAGGAGGACCTCCCCAGGAAGGGGATGGTTCATCCCCAAGGGCTCGTGGCGATGCCCTATGGCATGCCCAGTTGGGCGAGGGATGCTCCGACACATCGCTGGGCTGGTGGGGGCCATCGCCCAAGGATTTGGCAGGATCGGTGGGGGAGAAGGGGAAAGAAAAAAGCCCCGAGTGAGGCGGGGGAAGCACCAAGGGGGAAGCAGCATGGGCCTGACGGTTATCGCTGCT
>NW_010123014.1:0-886 GCF_000699245.1 Pterocles gutturalis
ATTTCCCTCTTTCAACTCACTAAAGGTCTATGCATCCCAGCCTTTGCCATCCTCTCATCCTTTCCATTCAGACACTCTCCCAAGATGCCCTCAGAATGAGATGGGGCTGAGAGGTGACTCGGAGAGGTAGGGGTTGGGCATGGTTCTGCAGTGATCGTCAGCACATGTTTGCAGTGAGCAGGCTCAGCCCCGAATTGGGTGTACTCTCAGCTTGCTAAACTTCTCTGCCTGTGGGGGGTGTACCAGGATAGATTTCCCCACTGTCGTTCAGTCACTGCCATGTCTTTATTGTCTACACCTTTTCCTTTTCCTTGGTAAGCTTCACATTGTGAAGCAAGAAGTCACAAGGAGGAGGGTTGAATGTGTTATGGACAAGGCAGAGGCAACACCTTCCCAGGACAGCCTAGGAGAGCCTGTCCTTACCACAGCATTAAGGTTTAGAGTTGTGGCATGAAGACCAGGTGGAACAGAAAAGGGTGAGAACCGTAAGGGAACATACTGCCACAGCATCTTTGGGAAAACATTGTCCCAACAGCTCGCGCCCACATGTCTTGGGGTCTTCTAGCTGCTTTCTGCAATCCTTCCACACAGCACTCAGGACAGCTCCTGCACAGGCACTGCCTCCTTGGACAGGAAGCTCAGCCCCTCCTCCTCATTGCTGGCCCTATCCCCAGCAGGCAGAGGCACAAAACGTTGGCCTTCAGACCACAGGATCATAGCATAAGCAAGCTGGAAAGGACCTCCACAGGTTACTGGGCCCAACCCCTTTCTCCAAGCTCACTCAGCCGTGAGCGTCAGGAGGGGTACTACACAACCTCCCCACAGTCCACTGCTTGGCTCTCCTCTTCCTGAAAACAATTTTCCTCCTCTTGAGTCCAAACTTCTC
>NW_010123015.1:0-36715 GCF_000699245.1 Pterocles gutturalis
CCGATCTTGCCCTTATACTGGGAAGGAATTGAGTTCCCTTTAAACGCCTACTGAACTCTTCATTTTGGCTCTTCCACATCTGCCTTTTAAATTCTTTCTTGTTATGTTTCCTGATGGAAATATGTCTGCAGCCGTCTGCTAAGACACTAAAACGCTTCCTGTCCCACTGACCTGTGTGAGGCTGTTGTTTCTTTACAAGTCCCTCAACTGGCTTCCTTGTGTGCATTTATCTCTCTTCTTTTTCACTTGTGGTATGGCAAGTCTTTCGCCATCTGAATATCATCTTTGTTTCTCTTTTTATCTTTAGCTGCTTGGAGTCTTGGTGTATAATTTACAGTTTTTAAGCTGCAGTGATGATGGATAGCTTTGCACCTCAGATCTGAGAGATCAGAATGGTGCTGTAATAAAAACTGATAGGAAAATCATTTATTCTCATTTTCTTCCCCCACATCATGAGATTTATGTGCACTTCTAAGGTGTAACAACATCTGCCCCATGTGACCATCAACTGGAAAGTGAGTCTCCTTTGGTTCACAGTTTAACCTTGAATCTACATTTTATTCAGTTCTAGAATATTCAGGATAACTCATCCCATCATAAAAAAAACAAAGTTTTGATTGTGAGGTTCCCTCTCCTATGCATTTCTTCTGCTTGTAAATCCACCCTGTAGGTGGTTTGCAAGTAAGAAAAATCTTAGAGATTTGTCCTTGCTTTGTGTTACATACAAAATGTAAACAGAAAAGATATTAGCTTGGTTAAATCTTAAATGTATTTTGTTTTGTTAATAAAACTATTATGGCATCTCAAGAGTAAGCTGTTTCAAAGAAGAAACCATTCAAAACATACTTGCCTAAACTTACAACATCTTCTCAAGTGCTGACTTGGAGATATTAACCTTCACTGTATTTCCAAGCATGCAGTAATCAGCAAGTGATTTGAACTTTATTTTGTTTTGCTGAATTGATCCTGTTAAAATATTGCTATCAGGGATGATTTGTGTGGCTAAGGCTTTATTGAGCAAACAAACCAGCAAGCATTGTCCGACTGGTCAGACCAGAGGTCGTTCTGGCTGGGCGAGCTGAGTGCCGTGTGTGTGGTGTGTCAGAGCGGAGCCGTGAGCGTGGCGTTCCCGGGGCTGGCAGCTCGCTGGCATCCACAGGCACGATACTGAAGATACTCCATACTCACAAACAGCAGCTGCCAGTTTCATTGGTTTGGTTTTTTAATTATCATTGGTATATTTTTTTTCCCCACAAATATTTGCATTCCTGGTTTTGAGAACAAGTATTATTTTTTAATTTTGTCTTCACAAGGTCTTCTAGCAAGGAGTTCCATACTACTCTGTGCTATCCCAAAACGTACATATCTTTTGGTTTCAGATGCACTTCCTGGTAGTTTGATTTGACATACTCCAATTCTCTACATGTGACAAGTGGTAAAAAATTGTTCTTGTTTTCTGCTTAATATTTCATGCAATGTCAATATATCCACTCTTCAATTCTTTTCCGAGCTGGAAGTCCGCAGCATGTTCCATGTTTCTGAGCTTTCTTGTCATTATCTTGGTTTTGGACATGTGTTACATTGCACTTCCCAACTTTGATAAACGCGTCTTCCACTTTATCCTTAGTTGTTTTGTACGAGGAGGCTTCCTGTGGCCCTTTGCAGTTAACTTGGTTTTACAGCCCAGCACAGCAAACTTTGTTGCCTCTTATGCTCTCTTAATTTCATTAATACACTGAGCAGCACCAGCGCCTTTGGAACCGTGCTGCAAACTCCCCGTCATTGGGAAAAGTGCCCATTTATTCCCATCTTCCGTGCCTTTCTTTTTTAATGTTATTAGTGCGCACACAGACCCTTTCCTTTTATCCTGTGACTGCTTAGTCTTTCTAAGTGTCTTTGGTGAAGGACCTTGCAAAAAGCTTTTCAGAAATTAAAATATGCTGAAACATGAAGGTCACACTGAATGATATATTTGTTGGCTAGCTCAAATCATTTTTTTAGTTCAGGTAAGACTGAGCTCGATAGAAGCCGTATTAGCAGATCTGTGCTGCATTAGGTCAATATATAAATCTATTAATCCCAATTAAATATTAAAATTTCAGGAGTCTATCTTTTTTTCCTCCTGTTAAGCGGCTTCTAAACATTGTCTTTACATTTGTCGTATGTGTTTTCTGCAGAAGTCAGTTGTGCTCTGTAGCTGTTAATGGAGAAATGTTACACTAGATAAAAAGAACTGAAAGCAGCTGGGTAGACTAACGTGAAGCTTATTCCGAGGTAGCACAAAAAAAGAGAAGGTATTTGTCACTATGTCAGAACTGCTTCTTAAATGACACCTATTTCTGGTGATTTTAATGTGAATTTTATCGGTGGTTGTACAGCCTCTTCCCCTGCCTCTTTCGTTTCTGACAGTTCCTCTGACTCTCACCTAGTTTAAGGAAAAGCTCCAGAGTGGGAACTTATTGAGCTCCAGTGTAATTATTTGTACTTTTCTGCTGTGGCCTTAAGTCTCAGGGGCATATCTGTTGTATCTTTATCAGCTTTTTGCCCTTAATTCTCTAGGGTGGGTTTCTTGCTTTTGAAATCTATGAAAATAAATGTAAGTACATTTTGTACCTTGTTGTTCCTCAGAATCTGTCTTGGCTTGTCTCATTTTTTTTTATTTATTATTGGAAAGATGGTATTTCTCTTCTCTGAGATCCTTATACGTCTTTAATCAGTTCTTATGCTACTTGAAGCATCTTTTTTTTTTTTTTTAAATTTATGATATCTAAAAATGTGTAGTGTCTAAAAATTACTTCCCATCACAAAATGTAACTGATCTATATTGGGATAATTTCTGCTGCTAGTATACGTATGGACATGCTTTTGATTTTGGTCTGGTTGCTTGTGGTAATTTCGCTCTTCTTTAATGAGCAATTAACTGGTACTTGCCTCCGGTCTCCTCTGTTGCTTATTCATTCTGGCTATACATTTCAATTAGGTTGCTGCAGAATTACTAGCTGAAATGGCCACTGGTCACAGAAATTGTTTCAGTGGTTGGAAGTTTCAGGACCTGTTAATTTAAGATGCTTAACACTTAAAATCATTTGAGGAATGTATAATTATCTATTTAGATAATTTTGTGATGATATCTTTGTTATTTTACAAAACAGAATTATCTTAAAGATATCTCAGTGCCATCTAGCAGTGTATATGAAATAATACTTGTACGGGCTCTATTGATAAAGCACATGCAGATCTGAGGATCATGTGCGTGTAAGTTACTAGACCATGCTACCTGTGAGTTGCAAAGCTTCTGGAAAATAAGTCTGTAAGGATCAGCTTTGTGCTGTTCTGCTGCTGACCTCTAGTACCAATATAAAATGTTTTAGAACAAATCTGAATCCAGTGCCACTGCTTAGTTCAGTGGATCCTGTAAATACTTTTGATACAAACTGCAGAAAAGAATTTTCATCTGGTTTGACCTTGAGATCTCTTGAGGTAGCTGATGTAGATTTTAATGAAACTTAACAAAACCTGATGAGTATTCTTTTAGTAATGGCTCTTTATTTAATGTTACCTGTTGCTGCCTTGGCTTCTAGCTGCAGCTTTTCTCATTCTCATGCTACATCATTACCTGTTGACCTTTGCTGAGGTCAGATTAGTTTGATCTTTGTATCTCCTGTGCCGGAGGTTATGTTTGTGTGATACACAGGTAAAATTTCATCGCTGTGTCAACATTTATTCTCAGCTGTGCAGAAAGCAGTTGTTTGCCTATCAAATAAATGAGGTCGGAGCTGAGTTTCATAAGCAGTGTAGTCACAGTTTGCCTTCTTACTGAGCTCAGTGTGTTCTTCCATCTGATGCTCAAACCAGCTCAAAGCAACATTTAAAAATAGAAGGTTGTACCTTCCTGTATTTTCATGTTTGTTTTGACGAGTAACTAACGTACTGAAAATTGGAGATGTCTAAGAGCAACAGTAATTTCCTTTTAATCTCGGGTGGGTGACTGGCTGTAATGAGACATGAAGCTGTTGTGTTGTTTTTACAATAGCCACCTCCTGCACAGAACCCGCGAAATGGCCTTAGCGCAGATTTCTATATTTGCATTATAGAGGGGAATAGAGGGGAAAGCTGTTCTCTGCTTCCTACAGGATTACACATTTCTGTGTGATCCCCTGGTGTGCATATGGCAAATATCTGCCGTGATTGCTAAAACAGTTCTATCAAGATTATTAATTGCATAATTAGAATGTATAAATAAAACTTGTCACATGACTTGGATTCTCTTGCTGAAACTTTAACATATGATGATGTGCTATGGTAGCATGCCATAGCAGAAGCAATAATTGAACCATTAGACCACAGTTTCCTACTAACATATATTCCTCATAATTATATTTTTCCATGGCTTAAGAGAAAATTCACCAGGGGACAGTCTCACTCTTTGCACGGCTTGCTGCTTCATAAGTCACTGTCAGCATTGTAGCTCAGGGGCTTGTCAACCAAGTGAGCTTGTTGTCTCTTAGCGGGTGTCCGTGGTGCAGAAAGAGATGATGAACCAAAAAAAGCAGTCCAACAAGTTATGCTTTTCCCAGAAACAACAAGGAATGAAGATATTCTAGGGATCTTGCAGCTTTGAGGTTTATTTGTGTTTCTGGTTTGCTCCCCAAACTTGCAGACAGAACACCAGTAGCACACTGAGCTTTGTGTAGCATCCCCAGATCTCAGGTTTCCTGAATTAGAAATGTACCGGTTTTGAGCTTCTGTGTGCAGCCTGTGTTTGGTGATGGGTGGACAGAGGGTTCTCAGTAAAGATGGGCAGGGAGGAAGAGAGTTTGTCCTTCATGTGAAGGAGAGGATCCAATGTCTGGAGCTCCTCTGCAGCCAGGGCGAGAGGCTCATTGAGAGAGTGCACAGGTCTGGATCCAAGGAGAGGTCATTCCTCTTTGAGCATTTGTAGGCATGTGAGAGCAGAAAAGGTGGTTGGGAGTGGCCACCACAGATTCTCCAAGAGTAGATCCCACTTGGCCAACCTGACTGCCTTCTGTGCTGAAGTTACTGGATCTGTGGATGGGCGGTGGGCAGTAGATGATGCCCATCCTGATTTTAGCAAGTTGTGCCCCTGGGATGGCATAATGGGGACCGAGCACCTGATGAGTGGTTCTGCTGAAGGACTGCTGAGCAATCTGGGGGCCTGTTGGCCACGAGGCTGGATGTGGGCTGGTTGTGTGCCCTCCTGGTGATGGAGGTTGATAACATATTGAACGGCATTGAGAGGAGCACAGTCAGTAAATCGAGGTGATCCTTGGCCTGTATTTGGTGCTTTTTAGACTGAGCGTAATAGGTCCATTTTTGTCCCCCAGTACAAGAAAGATGTTGCTGAACTAGTGCGAGGCCAGGGAGGCCCCCGGGATGGCTGGGGCACTGTCCCCGGGAGGAGCGGCTGAGGGAGCTGGGCTCATCCCGCTGGGAGCAGAGACGGCTTCAGAGGCCGGACAGCAGCCTGCCAGCTCCCAGAGGGCCAGAGACAGGGCCTGTGCTGGGGGACACAGGGGAGAATGAGCAACAACAGCCATAGATATTGAAATGGAGATTTGAGCTGAGTATAGGACAGGAAATGTCTTTGTGAGGGTCACTGAGCTGGAATGGCCTGTGCAGAGGCAGGAGAATCCCCCAGCCTGGAGGTTTCCCAGGCCAGGCTGGGCCTTGGAGCTGACCCTGCTCTGAGCATGAGCTTGGGCTCGAGACCTCCTGAGCTCTTACGTTCAGCCACAGGGATGCTCCGATACACTGCGATACACTTCTGACATTGTGTGAAGTTTAAGCGACAGTGCTGGTAAAGCATTCAGTAGCAATCACAAAGGTGATGTAAATGAGGAGACAAGGGATGCTGTGCAGTAAATACAAACCAAAACAGAAACCCCAAAACAAAGAAATAATAAAGAAAGCAGAACAGAGGAAAACAAAGCAAAACAAAATAGAAAAAAATGAAGCCACCTGTAAAAACAAATAGTGGTGGAGGCCTCTTCTTTTTTAAAAAATTGCAATGTAACACAAATATCTGATGGCAAGTATTGGATCTGTCAATGAAGATATTTCATTGTCTAGTCAGTAGTAAAAAATATGTTCTTACTGCAATTCTACTTGCAAGCCTTTTAGAATACCAATAGTAAATATTTAATAGTAAAGGAATGTTATTTCTGTAAGTGGTGAATGTCTGTTTTCCACTTTTTCCCCTTATGGGAGTGGATGAGCTGTATTGATCTCACACCTACTTTAGAGATGAGCACTCTTTCAGATTAAAAATCAATTTAGAATTTTTCAGTACATTGGCAGAGATTGGGAGAAGGAAATACTGAGTGGAAATGAAAATCATGAGAGAAATCCATGTACGTTCTTACATAAAACAGTCCTTTATTTGTGGAAAATCATTATGATATCTGTGATTTGAGTTACAAATTTATCCTGTAAATTGCTGTTATTTTCTGGATGATTCAGCATTTGATAATTAAATCTGAAAATACATATTTATTCACCTTTGTCAAATTGACAGAAAAAACTATGGTGAATTAAATATTTTTTTGTATTAATATATATATTGAAGCCCTTTGTTTTGGCCATTTGCACCTGTGCCTTCAGGGAAATATTTTTCAAAATATCCTCTTAGAATGTTGCCACAGCCAGCTGAGTCTGGATGCTTTAGTAGATACACATATAGAACAAATACAGGGAACGGTAGTTACTCAGTGAGGAATGCATTTTTTTGCTTATGATTTTTAAGTAATCTCAAAGCTTTTCTGCTGCGGGGAAAAATGATCATTTGCAGAATTTTTATGTAGAAGTTCTGGCAAATAAATTAACTTTTCAGACTTAAATGAGGATATGCCCTATAAAGTGGCTAGCAGCGAGTACATGTACAGCCTTAACTGAATTCAGAATGGGATCCCTGAAGTTGCAGTAATGGCAAGCAGCATCTTCACTCTTATAACATTAAGACATTTAAATGCCCAAATATTCTCTCTGAGTGAATGCACAGCTTGTGCTTTATGGAACTGCTTTTGTGCTCAGTGGCTTATGAGCAGTAGAGCACACCTGAGTCCAGCAGCGTGTTTTGGCTTTCCAGCCCCAGCCTCGGGATGTGCCCAAGAAAAGACAGCATCGGAATTGCTGCTGGGCTGGCAGAGGCTGCCCGAGACCCCAGTGTCGGCTTTCACAGCCCTTCTAAGGCTGCTGAGTTGTCTATGGCACTGCCTCAAGCTGATTTCATCAGCTGGTTTGCTCTCCTTTTTAAATTTTTATACATCTAAATATCATTCCCTGTATTGTGCTTTTTAAATTTTCCGAATGATTGTTTTCTACCTCCTTTGACCTTCTGCAGTGCGCCTTCCCCAGCTAACAGCGCTTTCAGCAGCATCTGCGGAAGATTGCAGTAGCCCATGGTCACATCTCTGCCTAGGTAACAGTGGGGGATTTGCAAACCTCGGGTAGCCTCTTGCTACACTTCTAGAGAAGGCATTTTTACAAACCTTTTTCCCTTCATAAGAAGCTTGAAGACTGAAAGCTGTTAGGTGATGGTAGGTTAGTTTTGGACCATCCTATAGATGCTGTGTGGTGGCCTCTGTGGGCCTTGTTGTTTGTGCAGTGTTGGTTGTTTCAGATGGAAACACGTTTGGATGAAGACAATTTTTTGTGCGAATTGGGAGTTTCATTGGCAACAGAGTTACCATGATGAAGACTGACTTCTGTTCAGTTGTCCCAGCAAAAGACAGTAATTATTAAATCTGAAACAACAGTTTCACGAACAAAAACAAAAGGTTTGAATGTAAGTGTAGAGGGAGAAAAATTATTTATAAGGACATTTCCTCTTTGCTTCCTTTCCTGCTTCCAACAGGTCCTTTGCCTTGTTAAAGAGATCAGTGAGTCACTGAGCATATGACAACAAATCTGTTGAGCCGGTAATCCATGTTAAAGCAGCAGCAATTTCCAAAAGTTAGGTTTGATGATTTGTGTGGCAATAGGTGTTGCTTTCTCCCTTACTCCAGATACTGACGTCAAGCTGTAGCTGTACATGCTTCGTTTCAGCCTGAACGTTTTGAGCCTATCTTCTTGCAGCGCTAGAGCAATACATTTGACAAGAATCAGCTCTGGCAACACATGCTTTGCTTGGAGCTGAGGAGGATGCTCACAGTTCAGACAGTTGTTGCAGTGAAAATGTGTTATTGCTTGCCCTCAGCAGACAAAGGTCAGGAATCGGTTTGAGCCATTCTGGTACCTGCTTCCCCATCAGTCCCAGGCTTTTCTCCTTCCCTTTCCTGAGCGGGTTGCTCAGTGTGGTGGTGGGAAAGGTGAGCAGCCTCTCCTCTTAGAAAAAAGAGAACCAAGAATCTGTTTACAATCTCCTTTTGAAGTCATCCCACCCAAATTGTTTAGTAACGTGGGCTGATAAACATGGGTGAGCAGTGACTGCGATACAGACACCTGATGATCCCATTTTCAGACCAGTGGATACACATTGCTCAATAGCCTCATTACACCATCTCACCCAAGCAGAGGTGTTTTCCAGCTGCCAAGCTGCTGCATTTGTTGTTTTTTCACAGCAGCGTGTCAGTCCCAGCATCTCTTGTGCAGCCTGCTCTTGAGGTCTTCAGCTGGCTAATGCTATTTATATGAACTAGTTTAGGTTTGTTTCTGGAGTATGGCTTTTAGAATAATAACAGAAAAGCATTGTATGAAGTATTTGCATGTGAGTATTATTAGCAGCATGTGATCCCTCAGAATTGATATGGTCTGAGGCGTTTTTTTTTCTTTCTTATATAAACACTTCTTGCAGTCTTTTAATGGTAAGCCATAAGTGCTAAGCTGCCAGACGTGGCCTGTACTCTGACAGTCACGTTAATGAGCCTTTAGAATTGCAGACTCCTATGATAACATCATATGGTTGTGTGCGGTTGAAACAGTTGTGTAGTTGAAGTTATAAAGTTGTAATTATTTCCAAGTAAAAATAGAGAAAAGCGTCTGTGATACTGAGCAACGAAGCCAGAGTTCCAAATGTGACAACTCCCACAATAAAGGCAGACGTGGCGGCGTTATCACACTTCCAAACCCTTGATTGCAGAAATAATCCCCACTATCTTGCCAGGAACGCAGCTACAAGACAGGTTGTTTTCTGCTCCTGGCCACAGAAGGAAGAGCGAGCCAAAGCCTGTCAGGTGCTCAGGTGTGCTTGGGGCAGGATCTCCTATGGTCCAAAACCCATCCTGCTGCCGGTGCTGGCTGTGGGGCATATGTTAGCTTGATGGGATTTGGACACAACTCTCTCTTCATTAGGGTATTATTAGTTATTGCTAAAAGCCATTTGGAGATCTTAATGCTAATTTCACAGAAGTAGTTTTCATAACATTCTCAGTTACTAGAATCAAATCATTACTTATGAATAAAGCTTTCATTTGGAAGAAAAAATTATGCTTTCAAGCTCTTATGAGTGTAAGAACCTTGAAAACCTGAATGCTTATATGTGCCAAGGCTGAAAAATAATTTGGTGAATAAGATGGTATAAAATCAATAATGAAGACTTTTTCTCAGAGGTCTAACATTTTTTTTAGTCCTGGGTTGGATGTTGTTGAACTGTTAGGTGACTATTATTATCTTTTATAAAGTCATGGTTTAACCCAGCCGGTGGTCAACAATACACAAAGCCAAGTCACTGTTCGCGGGACTGGATTTCACATCAGTTGCAAGATGAGATTGGAAGAGTATCTAAGATAAATGTTTGCTAAACATGAATGTGCAATTATCAGTACTTTTAAATGTAATTTTAATGCATGATTGGAATTCATTTTGCACTTCATTTCTTCTCTGCATCATTCATAAAGCTTTATCTAAAATATTGATTGCTTGGCTTGCTGTACTAATTCTGGTTGTATTTTTCCTGTGTGGGATAAAGAGTAAAAGTGACTTAATCCTCAAAGGCTGCAAGGAATGTTGGATCTGGCACTGTGAAAGAAAATAGTTGGTTTGCAGTGGGAATGATCTGGAAACCAAATACTTGTAATGCTTCCTAAACGAAGAAAAATGAGCAGCTGGTGCTGATGACTTGCAACTTTCAAACTTTTATCACAAATAACTTCATAAAAGTGCTTATGCATTTTGTCAGCCATTTTTGCAGTAGTTTTGTGCTATTACTGGAATAACACATTGTCAGATTAGTTCACTTTTACACAGAGAAAGCACAATTTGGCAGATAATAAAAGCACAGATAAAATTTGTCAATATGTGGCCTCATGCTCCTGGGTGTGTTAGTGGGTGTAATGACACCACCCTGTCCGTATATAAACCCGTGATACTGCTTTATGTTCTGGGTTGACAGCGGCAGCTCTTGTATGGTAGTGCCTCCCTGTATCACAGAATCACAGAATGTTAGAGATTGGAAGGGACCTCAAAAGATCATCTAGTCCAATCCCCCTGTCGGAGCAGGACACCTAGATCAGATCACACAGGAACGCATCCAGGCGGGCTTTGAATGTCTCCAGAGAAGGAGACTCCACACCCTCTCTGGGCAGCCTGTTCCAGTGCTCTGTCACCCTCACCGTGAAGAAGTTTTTTCTCGTATTCAAGTGGAACCTCTTATGTTCCAGCTTGAACCCATTGCCCCTTGTCCTATCACTGGATGTCACAGAGAAGAGCCTGGCTCCATCCTCCTGACACTCACCCTTCACGTATTTATAAACATTAATTAGGTCACCCCTCAGTCTCCTCCTCTCCAAACTAAAGAGACCCAGCTCCCTCGGCCTTTCCTCAGCAGGGAGATGCTCCATTCCCTTCATCATCTTTGTGGCTCTGCGCTGGACTCTCTCCAGCAGTTCTCTGTCCCTCTTGAACTGAGGGGCCCAGAACTGGACACAATATTCCACATGTAACATACACATACGTGCGTCAGTGCAAAAACCCTGCAAACACCAGTGCACCAGAACACACGGGTGCTGTGCTGTCTGAGAAAATGGGGATTTTTCAAGTCCCTCTGTGTAGACTGACTTAAAATTTGGGATTAGGGGAATTTGCTATACTTTCAGTTATCTTCATAGAAAGTGTAGATGTTCCTTTATAAAGCTCCTTCAGGCAGCATCACAAGTTGTGTGAATTAAGTTCTGTATAAAATTGGACTGGTTTGCTCCCAAGTTTTTATACAGTTCTGATAGGATTTGGTTTGGCTTAAACATATGTTTGACATTTGTGGTAAATCTAACTGATGGTTAGTGTTTTTATGGTAGATATCCCAGCGTATTTTAGACCAAAATTTAATGCTAGGGTGTATACACCCTTTCTAATCTCACTTTTGTGTTCCTAAAGTATTATATGTGTTATGATGGGGGTGCTTCCTGCATGCTTAAAGGTTGTATGGAAAGAGATCGATCTCTGCTGTTCTTGCATTATTGTTTGGGTTTCTGCACCACTGACTGGGTAACGTATTCAATCCTTTTCTCCTGTAGTTATACATGATGTTTTTACTCCTACTAGAAAAGCAATGAAAACATTTTTTAAAGGTATGAAAGCAAATGATTAATGTTCTCCTAGTTAAGTATTCCTAAGTTATAACTGTGATAGTCTAAAAATACAAGCAAGGAAGCTAGTACCGCTGGGGAAAATAGAAGTTTTGAGCTTCAGATACTTTGAAGGATAAAAGGTGTTTGGGTTTTTTCCTTGGTTGTGTCAGTTACTAAGTAAAATATTGTCTTTTCCTGCAGATGTGGCCTCAATGAAATGTTATTATAGACCGTAATTAGCTCTAAGATGTAATGAGCAGGAGCTTTCAAGGTAGTCCCTCCTTTGCTTGTCTAGCTTGTGATATGTAGGCGCCTTGTGAGAGACAGCGGGTGGGGGTTTGGGTGGCTTGTTCCCAGCTAGGGAAGGTCTGTTTGAGAGAAGGCAGAGCCATGCATCTTCGGAATTACAGGTGTGACAGAGCAATCCATAGAAATCTCTGTAGAATCTGCTTGGTTTTATTTTTTAATGAGGAGAGTGCTTACAGAAGTGGCTGAACTAGGCTGGACCTTATGAATAAGTAACTGTGAAATACTTTATTTGCTTAAAAGAGGTAAACTCGCAGTATTTCCGTACTTTGGTGGTAGGGGGTAGGGAGTTCATATCAAACTCTGAGGGAAGTGTAGAGCTCCTGTTAGATCTGTCCAGGACGCCTCTGGTGTCATAGTCCCTGGAGCTGGCAAACCCTGTGTAGCTTACTCCCCACAGGCTCCTAAAGACCATGTTGTGTGTTACTCCACCTGTAACAGGTAAATAAGCTATTTTGTTGTGAAATTACAAAATAGCGCCTGCATTTTGTCTCCCTGTGCTCTCGGGTAATAGATCTGAGAGAGGACGGCCAGGACCACCTAATCCCACCCCCTGTTCTCTGGGATCATAAGGCTTCCAAAGACGGAGATTAAAGAATGTATTAAAGATGTATTTGGTCTCTTTAAAAATGCATGTATCATTAATTGCTGTCATTTCTGCCTCCCTCCCCACTTTGCGTGCGTTCAGTTAGGACGTGTCCTTTGCTGTAGTCTAGTATGCATTACCCTCTGCTACTAGCCTTTAACTGGAAGCTGGGGCAGGGGTTCTGGGACTCGGTTGTGGACTTGTAAGAGTGTGTTGACAGTGGTTGGAGGGCAAATGGCTTCACTGTTAAGAAAATCTTCCTAGTTCTTTGATGTAGACTGATGAAAATCTTTATAGAACTTCTGCTTGCTCTACTCTTTATTTGGGACTTGAGTATTTGAATGAGACTGTAATTTAAATGAAAAGTTCAGATGTGAAATTAGAGGAATAGGCCATGAACAAGGAAGGAGGCATTTACAGCTGGTCAGAAGCACAGTAGTTCTGTCACTGCCCTGCTGTCATTCTGCTTTCACGTCAGCAGGTGAGATGAGTCTGGACTGGTGTGGACTCAAGCACACAATATGTGGGTCAGCCCAGGCTCTGACAGAGAGCTGAAAGGTAATTCATTTGTTAACTGGAATAAGATCACTGAAGCTAGATGCTGCTACCGAAAATAAAGAGATCACAGACTCATGCAGGTTGAAAGGGACTGTGGGGACGTCATCGAGTCCAACCCCATTTCTCCTTTTTTCCTTTTTCTGGTGACAATCTCAATACCAAGACTATGTTGAAAGTAGCACGATAGCACAGTGTGAAAGAAAGAAACAAATAAAGAAATGGAGCTCTGCAGTGCACAAATGAGTCAGTCCTTGTCATGGTTGTGATCTAGCAGTTTTGTTAAGGAGTAGTTCCAGGCTAATATGGCTTTTTGAGCAAGAAATCTCTCCCCGAGAGCAGGATGTGATAACTGCAGTGGAAGCAGCCTTCCAGGGAGAGGGCAGGCTCCTTGGTGCGTGCAGAAGGTCTGGGGCTGGCGAGGTACTGGGTATTTACTGGTTGCACACTTGACACTAGTTCATTCCCGGAATATTAAACTTCATATTTACTCCTGTTGTATCTGGCAAGAGGCCTTAAGAAGTCCCCTGTTGCTGCTGCCCAACTCCAGTATCTTTATCGTTCCTTTGATTGATGTGACAGAGCATTCACAGGCCTAGAGCCAGACCAAGCTATTTTCTCAGCAGCAAAACATGAAACTAGGAAAAAAGATGCTGGCGGCTTTTCAGTTGCTTGCTTTTTTTTTTTTTCTAGTCACTATATGTTAATGTGCAAATTAGCGTGCACCGTACATGCAGTGGTGTTGCGAGTCCTCACTTAATGTAAATCAAACAAATGGTCTTCCTCAAAATTTCCTAAATCTTTCTAAGTGGAACAAAAATTACACCTTTGCTTTGGTATAATGAAATGGTTTCAAGATGACTGGTAGAAAAGATTGGATTATGGTTTGGATATTTCGTAATTTCTGTAGAAAAATACATCTGTGTTATCATTATTTTTCCATCCTTGCCTAAAAGGCAGGAGGGGTTTCTGGCACTTCTTTTCATACATCTCATATAATTTAGGAAATTAAGTTGCAAAAGAAAGGAGGAATGAAAACTGAATGACACACACAGTCCTCATGCACCTTATGGCCCCATTCACTTGGCAGACCTGTATTTTCCTCTGTGCTTTGCAGTGCTAAGCTTTTTGTAAATATTGATTTGCTAGATCAGTTTCTGATTGATTTGCACCTGAATCACTGGCTGCGAGAATGTTTACAAAGAAACGGTGTCACCGCCATCACATGTATGGCTTGAGAAGAAGTTACAAGGAAGAGAGTAAGAACACACCAGGGTGATTTATGCATGACATGGCATGCTTCCAAAACTCACAATACTCATTCATGGTAGGAAAATGTTTCTGTGTTATCATTCCACTTTTCCATTGGGTTTTGGGCAGTGAAACTCAACTATTAGTAGTGTTGATTTGAACGTAGGATAGTTTGGCAGTACAACACCTGCAGGAAGATGTTATTCCAATCATATTATCAGTCAAAATCCTGCTAGCTGGATTGGATGGATGGAGGTCAACTTCTCTGTGTAAAAAGGAAGTTCTTATTTCTTTCTTCTTTTTTTTAAGTATGGTGAAATATGTGCTGAGTGAACTTGTAACTCTTTTTTAAAATTTTTTGAAAACTTTTTTCTTTCCAAGGTCAAATGTAAAATTCAACAAATACTTTTCAGTTAATTCTCATTTGAAGTGCCAGTTGTTTAAACTATCTCAAGTGTACTCAAGTTGAATCTCCTTCACTTGAACTTAAAATCTGCTTTACTTGGCTGAACCTGTTGTCACCACAATTTTTTGTTTCTTCTTCCCAGAATCTTCCAACTTTATCTCTGTTCCTGTATTTCGTGTTCTTGCTGGGTGGGATTTTCAGACACAACTGAGGAACACAGATGGCATAAAAAAATAATGGAACTTGGCTACCAAATCATACAAGCTTCTTTGCCATTCCCACTGTCTTCTGATCAATGCGTCTGATGTATTTCCTCTATGGAATACTACACTTCTCTCTGACTTGGTGACTTTGTCTTCTTTTACCATCATTTTGAGTGGACCTCCCTCCTCCCACTCGCCTTTACATGTGGTCTGAAGGCACTGCTGAGAGCATCAGGGAGGTTGCAAATGCAAGCCCCTTTTGGACTTGAAGATCTTGGCTGTCCTGAGGTTTCAGAGTTGGTTATAATTTGCACCGACTCAGGCTCGTACCAGTCTAAATCTTTAGTCACAGGGAGGATACGATGTGGTAATACATAGAATCCTGAGCAAGAGAGAACTGATTTTTGGGTCACATTTTATCTGAATCTGCTCTCAATATTTGGTTAGCCCTGTTGGGTTTTTTTTTTTTTAAGAACTAAGGAGGGAAGTGTGTGGTCTGGCTTTGTAACCGTAGATTTAAAGTTTGTGCGAAATGACTCGGTTTGAGATCAAGATTAACTTTCTCTACACATTTTTTGCTATTCCTTCATTGTAATATGACAGGATCACAGGAACGTTGAAATGATAGTTCTGTGCAGCTTTGCTGGAGTAGGTAATGTAGGGCAGGCTTTGTTGGTACGGCTTTGCTAACTAAGCCTCTGGTGCGAAACGTTTCAGAGCAGATAGAGATGGCCTCAGATGCTTTAAACCTTTTTTTATCCTTTTCAGAGGTTGCCCAGTGAGTATGTAAAGCAGGAGCAGCCACTCCACTCTAGCTTAATGACTGTTACGTAAAAATAGATCAGAGCAGTGGTTCCTCAAGCTCGTCCTGGCGTTTCTGCCTGTGGTCATGGTGGGTGCCCGGAGATGCGCGTAAGGGGCAATGAGGAACATAGTGCCTGTAGTCCCTGCAGCGCTGCCTGTCTCCAGGCTTCTGGCGGCAGGCCACATTATTATAGTTAATAATGATTCCAGGAGAATTTTCTTCCATTAGTTTGACCGGTGTCTGTTTGAATTCATTTTGACATTTGCATCTAGATCTGTTTCAGCAAGAAGGTGTCACAGCTTCATTGTGTTTGAAGAACTGCTCCCACTGTCTGTTTCTGCCCTGGCTGCCTTCGCTTCGTTTGGTTCTTTGGATAAGAAGCAGTGAGTGTTTGTACCCTATCAGTCTGTGGCACAAATGAATTCATAGACCTCTGTTGTATCCCATCTCGGTTGCTGCTTTTCTGTCGTTAATTGTCCTGGCTCACTTTGTCGTTCTGATGCAGAAGCTGTTTCTTCCCCGTTGCCCTTCTCTGAGCCTTTTCCAGTTCTACCAGTAGGAGCTTCCCCAGTTGTTTTTCAGCTCTTCCTGTAGCACGTATAGCAATACTAAAGGTTGCATTGAAGGTGGAAAGCACACCTGGGATTGAAAATTATATAGTCACTTATGCTTTGTGTTTCGCTTTACTCCTGATAATATCTCTTTTTTTTTTTTCTCCTTTTTTAAAAAATAAAATGCTGTCAAGCTGATGTTTCCATGGCTTTGACTATTGAATCCCAGAAGCCCTTTTATGTAGACAGCCTCTCATCTTGGCAGTATCTTGCTCTTTACTTCATTGACATCCTCCTAGCCTAACGATGCTTCTGAAGAATTCCCCAAAGAGAGGTGTTGTGGAAGGAGGACTTCCCTTTAGCCGGAGCCTGGATACAGAGAAAGTTTGTTCTGGTTTTGTTCTGGCGTCATCTCTGGATGTTGCTTGTATGCTTTGATCATCTTATCGTCCTTAAGACTTTCTGACAGGGTTCTTGCTTTTGATAGATGAATGTATTACTGGTTTTGAGGACTTCTTTGAGTTCTTTTGCGAGTGTCGATTTTGTGGGGTCTTCTGAGCCCACCTAATTGTGGTTTTGCACTTAACCTGTGGAGTTCGTGATCCTTCCTGTGTCATTTGGACTTTTTGATGCTTTTTGAAAAATGTTGGGTGTTTCTGTGTTGGTTTGTTTTTGGTTTTTTGTTGGGTTTTTTTGTGGTGCCCTTTACCGTTTTTTCCATCTGCGATGGCTTTCCCTTGGTTCTTCTAAAGTTCTTTTTTGATAAGTGATATTTTCTCTGAGTCTCAGTGTGATGTTTTTAAATAGTTTCTGTGCTGCCCACCATGGGCTTAGTGTGCAGACTGCCTTTTTAACTATTTTTTAAGAATTTAAGAAATTTCTTACTTTCTTGCAGCTTCTGATTTCAAAGTTAAAAAAAAAAATCCTCTAAATTCCATTCTTGCTGTTCTGAATGGATATTGTGTTTGAGTATGCCGTGGTCAGTAGCGCAGAGCAGCTCTTTGATGCTGACATTTACCCGGGTACCACGCACTGCTGATCATATCCTCGGGTGTCGGTGTTGCAGTGCCTCCTGATGTGACGTTATCTAGTTTCCGTGGAGGTAAGGGAAGGCTCCCATTTCTGTTGTGTTTTCATCCTTTGTAACATTTCTGCTTTCTTCCTGTATCTACTTACATGCTTCTATTTCTGTGCTTGCTGTTGCTATCGTTGGCACAGCAATGTCAGATATTTTTTTAAAAATATCCAGAAAAAGCCATATATGACTTGAACCTCTGGTGCAAGCTCTGGCTGCATTTCAAGGACCTTTCAAAAGATTTAAATTTAATTAAGAGATGGTGCATATTAACTAAACCTAAATTACAGGACACATTCACACATTCTCCCTACCATAGGCGATAGCAGAACTGTCTGATAACCCATGTCTAAATAGCGCTTGCTGCTTTCCTTCCCTATTCTCATTCTACTTGTGCTGCATGTCCACGTGTGCCAAACTTTGAAAAGTGCTGTCATTGCTCGTCAATCAGTGTTATCCAACGCTGTGACTTCCAGTAAGTGTTTCTTGTAATAGTACTCTGCCGCGGTGCCACGGAACACGGCTTTGGGGGAGTTCAGCCTCCTTCCTCTGTGGTCTGGTGTTGCGGGCTGTGGGTGAGGTGATGGCAGGCTGGCATATGAGCCACTAAATTGGACACATTAGAAGAAGTTAATAAAAGTGTGATGCAGGAAAAATGAGGACAGGGAGGGAGATGAATGGAGGAGGAGCAGGATTTGCTGGCCGTGGGGCAGCGTGGTGCAGGGCCACCTCCCATGGGTATGTGCAGGACGCGCTGGGCAGAGCAGCGTGCACTGCTGGGGATATTGTTTAATTGGCACATTATGTAATGAAGTTGATGTTTCCCCTACCTATTTGTGAAAACGCTGCATACGTGTAATGCTGTGGATGGATTTTGTTTCACCTTTGGTAGCGTGGCGTTCTGTGGGAGCCAGCTTTCCGTGGCCATATCCTCACTCCCGTGGGAGGACGGTGGTTGGCTCTGACCATCTCCCGGAGGGACTGATGGCGCTGGGAACATGGAGGCAGCTGGAAGACAGGCTCCAGAACTGACCAGAACGCAGACAGGGCTATGTAAAGAGTTTGGTTTTCCCAAGCAACAAGGGGTCTACTTTTTAAACATTAACAACTGCTGAAAAAAGTTTGAGTCTGGCTTGCTAAGGCGGCAAAACCAGTAAGTCAGGAGGGACATGGTCATGGCCAAGAGCAGAGGTGCTTGTGCTTCGGGTACTCACAGAACTGTGCTGCTGTTGCTTCTGCTTTGCCTTCTATTCCTGCTCAGAAGATAGGAGGGGTAATTCACTTGGCTTATTTTTCTCTGCTGCTTCCAACTCTTTCTGAAGCTGGACAAACATCAAGAGGGACAGACTGGGAACCACAGGATCTGAACACAGGTTTTCTTCCAAGGACAGATGAAGGGACTGAAGAATGTAATTTGCAATTAAAACCAGAACAAACTTACACTTTCAGTTTTGATGAGTTCAGCTTTGTATTTGATTTTGAAATTTTTTCCTTAAAAAGGAGACAAAATCTAAAATGATCCTTTCCTACAGAGCACAGTTCCTTTTAGCTGATTTTCCAGGGGAGCCTGGCCTGGCTCCTGCCCTGGCGGTACCAACGGGAGGGAGCAGCAGCCACAGATTGCTGATTGATGAAATCCATATCGTGAATCTCAAGTACAAGATCAAAGTTTTGTAAGGGGGGAAGAAAAAACCCAAGAAAAGAGGCTGAGAGATGAGACTCATGCTGACGATGTCTGTATAGCTCATTAATTTTCATAACGTGAAACTGTTTGGCTTATACTTGTGAATTTTCTTTGCCTCAAATCTGTTGCAAAATGATTTTCCTTTACCCCACTAATATGCTAAGCTGTTCTCTAAATATAAAGTGTATTTTTTGTAACATGTTTTTTCATGCTTTTTGTTTGTTGAGTAACTTCATAATGCTGTTAATGTAGTTTGTTTGATCTGTTGGGGTAAAAACAAGATGGAAGAATGTGGAAGAAGGGTTGGTATTTTAATCTTCTTTTCTACTGCATGTAATTTGCCCTTATTGTGTTTTCTTTAAGAAAAACTATGCTTGAAAAAAATTACTAGTAACACAGATTTCCTGGAAACTCCTCTGCCTCCTTTAGCTTCTTTATTCTCACTGCTTTTTTTTTTTTTAATTAATATGTGAATTATGTGTGAGCATTAGGAGCTTTTGTTCCACCCATCTAGAGCTTTGTCTTTATATTTTTTCACATACATCTGTAATAGCTCTTTCTTCTCTCTCAGTCTAAGTCTTTTTCTGAAAGTATATTAGTAAATTTCAAGATAAGAGCTATTTTTAAAGTGGCCAATATCTCCTTGTTTTATTTTTAGTGTCTTTTGGAAATGAGAGTAAATTGTTCATCGGGGCATTCAGGAGCAGTTGCCTGGAAGGAAAGGTATTAGAGGAGGAGAAAAGAAGGAAAAGTAGAACTGAACACTTTTTTTCTCTTGAGCTGCATATAGCATTTCCTTGGAATTTATTTGTGTTTTCATTTTTTCTTATTTGAATGTCTAGCTGATTTAAGTGTGGAGAAATACTGAATTAGAGATTAATGAAAGACACTTTCATATTACAAATGAAAGTGCCTTCAAGGTAATTTCCTCTGTTTCAAATCCTCCATTGCTGAACTTCTAATTAAAAGTTTGACATGAGTAAAATAAGTAAAATAATTTCTTTATGAAAAATATATATCCAAATATTAAACTGTACACATCTCTGCATCCTTACCATCCTATTTTAGCAGAGGCAGTACAGTTGTTTTTCAGTGAATTTGTGCTACGGTTAGCTTTTCTTTCAACTCCTTGCAGTCAAAATAAGGGGCCTCTTACTGTTGGTGTGATTCTTTTGTTTTGTGGAGTTATTTCCTTAAGTCCAGTTCCCAGTTTAGAAGTCAAACTGTAATTTTGCTCCATGCTGGCCGCATTGGCCGTGCTTATCTCAAATTGCCCTTTGGGAGGATCAGAAATGCCAGCTCTCCCCCAACCCCTTACACTTCTTTGAACCAAGAAGGAGCAACGCGGGAATCAAAGCAACAGCCCTGAGTAACTGTGCATTGATTTCCATTTTTCCAGCCCTTACTTGAGATGATAAAAGCAATTGGCAAGGGCTGTGTCATTTACTCTACCGGCAGGCCAGCTGAAGTCAGATTTTCTATCACACGGATCGTTTCTGTTCTCTCCCACATATCTTTCTCTTTATTTGACATTGAGCAGCGATGGGAATTTGAGTTCCAATGAATCCTATATCACTAAGAAGGAATTTCAAAAGAATTTTTTTATAGTTGAAAGAGCATTCCACAGCATGTGAGCTGTGATTGTACGTAGGCGCAAGCACCGTTCACAGCCTTGGTCTTCATAGGTCTCTGGAGGGATATAAGTAAGCCTCAGCAAGCTCATTAGTTAATTCTCTCCATACAAGCCTTTATTTTCCCTGCCCCCTTTTCTTTTTCTTTTTAGTTGGTAGGGAAACCCTAGGATCTGACAATGAACTTTTGGTCTCAATAAAGCAGTTATACAGGGTTTGGGTGGAATTTCTCTGAACTTCACGAAGAGGGAGAAAATGTGGAAAATGCTTTCTCCAAGGAAAATATGAACGAAATGTTGTGATTCATTAAACTCCTTCCTATTTGCCTGCGAGTGAGAACCTTACAGTTATTCAGCTGAATAGTGCGTGGCCCTGAGGGGGCAGAGCCAACAGAAAAAGAGATGGCATCGGTCCAAAGAGGAAAATGCGTGTTTTCAGGAAAATTAGGAAATTTTGCTCCAGGCACATCCCTACTTGCACAGTGAATTTGTTATATTGAAATTTTATATTGCTGTTTACTTTGGTTTTAAATAAGAAACAAAAGCTGCTTTTTAGTGTCACATGGTATCTGGAGGGTGCTCCATAGAGGGGACCATCCGCTTTAATGGGTTCGTATGCGTTTGAGTCTCCCAGTTGAGGTGCTTCAGGTTCTACTGAATGGCCCAAGCGCCAGTTCCTTTGGCTGGTTTTGGACAAAGTTTGTATCAACTTCCTAGTACTAGATCTTAGTTTCTGAAATACAAAATACTGGTTATGACTCTAAATAACTGCATTGTTATTACATTGTTTAATATGGGTCTAGTATCCCATTTGTCTAAGGTTGCTTGGAAAATTCAAATCTTTACCAATTTTAGAATTAAAAAAAGGTTAAAGGCTGATTGTCGAAGTCTAAGGACCTGCAGTGGAGCTGCCTCCAGGAGAGGGCAGTGGTGCCATGCACAGCGTTGGTGGGAGCGCCCGGCCAGCTGCTGGGGAGGCGTCAGCAGCTCTGGTCTCCGGGTTGTCCCCAGTGTACAGAAGAGGAGACCTGCATGGTCCCTTTCTCTGCATGGTCATGACATGCGTATGAAACCAGAAGCCCAGCAGGTCCTGTCTTCCAACACAGTTAAAACCCTTTCAAGGGTAAGATTTCCCTGAGTGCCTTGTACAGAGTGAGCGTACGTTTTGTCTGCACTACACCAGTAAGTTCACTTTCAGTTAAGGTACTGAACTTGTGTGTGTGTTTTCTTCTTTATTGTAACTTGTGTGCAAAGTCCTCACTGACAGAACATAGAGTTTGATGTGTTGGCTGGGAAGTGGGGGTCCCCAGAGCAGGCAGTACTTCATCTGGACATCTTCCTTGGCCTGGAATAATTCCTGTGGTCTCTCTTCGTGCATTTATTTCATGTATATTACTACGCAGAGTGTGTTGCTTACAGTGTATTTTTAGACAATATTTCCTTTTGAAGTTACTGCTGTCTATTTACAAATGCAAATCCTGTTTTATAAGTGAGGTTATTTTAATTTTTGGCATTTTACGTTCAGATGTTCATGGGGCTGTGCGAGTCCTCTTATTTCCAGCAGAACTTTCAGAGGAGAAGGCGGTGGGACTGCCTGCCCTCTCCTGGCAAACAGGAAAGCTCGTGTTGCCGTGTCACTGCCAACCTAAACACCCTGGAAACTGCTCCTGCTCACTGCCCCACTTTATCTGTCCAGACGCCAAATATTGCTGAGCTGTCGCTGGTTTTCAAACCACATAGGATTTGACTGCTTGTGCTCAGTGCCATTCAGGGTATTTAAGAGTGGAATATATGGAACACTTTACAGGATTTCACAACTTACTACCTCATTGTTTATTCTGTCTGTGTTATCTGTTAGACAAATAGTGGAAATGACAAAATAGTTCCTTTTCCTTTACTATCATTTAGTTGTGGTCACAACTGCTTGAATGCAACAGCAGACGAGACTGTAGTGGTAAGAGGAAACCTGGGGAATGTGACATGGGGGAGAGATAAGTGGTTAAAAAGATGAACTGTGAGCTTAATACCTTTAAGTAGCCAAGAAGAACAGAACTGTAATAACCCTTTATGTTCTCCAGTTGTCCCGGTGTGGGGTCTTGGCGCAGTGGCTGTGGAGCCTTGCTGAGCTGAGGAGGCAGTGCGGATGAATCACGGCCCCTGAAGTGGGACACTTTATTCCATGACACTCCTCAACTCCTTGTCTTTCTCCTTCCTTTTGTGCCATTGCACTTGCCAGTGAGGTGTCTCAGGGCAGAGCTGTGACACCCTTTATCTCCAGAGCCCTCCCAATGCATCAGCCATAGGTCCCCCCTCCTGGACACCCACTGAAAGACGTTCTCTGCTTGCTAACCAGAGGCACAGGCTTGTCTTGGAGTAAAGAAAAAGAAAACTAACAAAACAACCCAAAAACCAAGACTGGCCTTGTCCTTATCTGAGGAAAGGCTGTTTCTTGAGATTACCCACTGCATTTGTTTTATATAAAGTTCTCAGCTGTCGCAAAAATTCAGCTGACCAGTTACAGATGAATGTGGTAAATTCCAAGAGATAGACGCAGAAAAGCTCCTGCAGATATCACCATATACAGATTTTACATAAAAATTTAGAAAACCAAAGCTGCTGGCTGCCGAGAGGAAATACTGATGCCACATGGATCAACTCTGCCTTGTAGGAAAAATGTTAACTTAGCCCCAAGTGGTGAGGAGAAAAAGGCAGGAGTGCTCCAGGAGCTGCTGTGGCAAAGGAAAGAGCTCGCAGCAGACCCCGGGAAGGGAGGCAGGGGAAATGTACCCAGCACGTGGCCCGAGGACAGCCCATCTGCTGTAGATGGGCTCATGGCTGTTAGGTACAGGACAGGAATTTAAGTCCCCAAGAGCCGGCTAGTGGCATAAAGGAAAAACTTGGCCAACCTGTAGCTATGCACAGCGAGTGATGGAATTTCTGTTGTTTATGCTCAGTGGCAGATAAGTGATGGACGCTGTTTGCCTTATCTGGCTTCTTTAAGAAGCAAAGAAAAAAATTAATCTGTGTTTTTTTCATCACTCCTGTGTCCACAGAAGCTGTCAATGGAAGCTTCTTTGAGGAGCGTCCATAGTCAGGTTGTCAGATCACTCGTAGTCCCAGGGAGATGGGAGCTCTTAATTTATTTTAAGCTTTTGTTTTCCTAGATGAAAATAATTGTTCAGCAAGTTGAGTTCAGAGTTTTAGAATGACTTGTCTTGAGCACATTACAGCACCCACATCCTCTTGAATCACACTGTGTGTAGGCTCTTGGCAGGAATGACTCCACATCTGTTTTAAAATTTTTGAATCTCTCTTAATATAATAAAGATAATGTTTATGAGCCTTTAAAACTGTGGTGTGGGAAAGGGTCGGCTGACTGCTGAAAAGCTGGTGTGATGATGAAAATGAAATAACAGGAATAGACATGGTCTGTATTATAAAAACATGTCTGACATGAAAACAATGGCTTCTCCTAATCCTTTAAGGCTGGGACTATGGTTTGTCCCGTAGATGCTGCCTTCAACTTCATTTAACTTTGGCTTGGACAGGGAAAGACTATATAAATACAATAGGTTGATCTTTGATGGAATAACTTGTGCTGCCATGGTGCTATCAAAGGAGCAAGCAGCCGAGAGCATGGCTGTAGGGCAGGTTCTCATCACCGCGAGTGCTGTGAGTGTGTGTCTAGACTTTGCTGATTTAGCTGCTAATCAGGTAGAGGAGATGAAGACACTAACCTAGACATCCAGTGAGGAGGGAAATGGTAATTGTCAATAATTTCAATACAACTTTTTGAATGTAATCTCTACTGTTTGTGGATGAAGTATTATGAATTATCTATGGCCTGCTATGCTGATGTGCATGAAGAAAATGTTAACGGGGTAATGCAGAGCAGGCTGGGTTAATTAGCATGCAGCTAGACTTCGTTAAAACATATGTGAAGTAGCTATTTAGCTTAGTAAACAAAACCAGTTGTTTGTTCAGTAACTATTCCAGCAATTTTCCTTGTCTTTAAAAAAAACCTTTCCCTCCTGTGTTACACTTTCAAGAAAATATTGGTAAAATGTAATTTATATTGATTGCCCTCTATCGATGTGCCTGTTTGCTGCATTTCACTTGTCAGGTGCTGCAGGGTGTCAGCAGTGCTTGCTTGCTGGTGAGCTAATTCCCTAACAAAGTTAGTTACGCCTATGCAAAAGGAAAGACTTTTGATTAAAGTCCACGTTTGGCAAAATAAATGCTTGGTATTGAGGAGACGTATTTTCTAAAAAGAGGGAAATTGTATGTTTTTATTGGGAAGAGCCACTCAGCAAAATTGTTCTAATATCCTAATACTTCCCTCCAGAATCCATGTAGTTTTTCCAAGGATTTTTCAATAGCAATTAAAGTGAGTCGTAGCTATAACGCACTTGGCTATTGAAAAATCCCTGCCAGACCTTATTTTAAAGTTTAGAACTTTTAGTCTCAGTCACTGTCAGTTACCAGGATGCTGAAGCAACTACAAGTTGATCCCGGAGTGGGTTCAGAGACACTTCTTTACCTTCCTACATTTAAGAATCTCTAAAAAATGTTTTTAAATGTGAAGAATAATCTAATAAAATCTTTTTTTCTGCATCTTTTGAAGATTTCCACCTCTTTCTTGTGTAAGCAGATTGGCAGATCTGTTGGAAGGGTTTTCCCTGGGAGAAGTGGAGTTCATAAACAATTTTTTATTGTTTTCTTGCATTTTTATATCTGTCTTGCTGTCAGAAAAGAAGGCATAACATCGATGCTTTGGTTTTAAGAAAACTGAGTCAGGAAAGATGTGGTTTGCCAGAATAGTTTCTTTCAGGAATATCTTTTTAAAATTACTTGTTTTTTCCTAAAGGAAAAATAAAATGTGGTTCTGAATATAAAAAATGGATCGCATGGACCATGAAGGTCAGTTTGACACCATGATTTCACGTTCCGTGGCACCGCTGTTTGTGCGGCATTTTGCTCACTGTTGCATTGCCCTGGCTGCTTGTGCAACCATATGGGACTGTGCATGGAGGAGTAGATCCGGTGTACAGAAACCCCGGGGCTTTCATTCTTTTAAAAAACCTCATGGAACCAGAGCTGAGCATGTTCTGTATCAGGTGCTTTCCACAAATGTGGTCCACGCTTGGATGCTGTTTTCTTACCCTTTGGAGAAGTTAAGATGGAGTACTGTAATTGTTGTCATTCTGTAATTACTATAGAGTCCTGTAATTATTATGGGCTATAAGAGGTCAAGATTTTGTTATAAACATAAAGCAATTGGAAAACTTATTTGTTTATAGCAAAGTATCATGAGAAGGATCTTAGATGTTTGAGGTAAACAAACAAAAATGAATCTCTGAGGTTAGCCTGTGACTCAGAGTCGTCATTTTTCCTTGGGATTGCCCCAGCTGTTTGGTAAATTTAATGTTCTTTCATGTTATTGGCTCAATTGAAAACTTGAGAAATGTGAAACTAGAAAGATGTTGATGTTCTTGACAGAATAAATGATATAACCCAAAGGCCAAGCCACGCTTCGATGGCAAGTCTGCTCCTGTAATTACCGATAGTTTGCTGTTGGCCTTGCAGTTACGCTCGTTTTACAGGTCAGTGTCAAGTGCCGTGTTCTGTTGCGTAGCTTCTGGCTTGTGTGAGCGTAAATGCCTCGCTCCTACTGTTTCAAGAATTTTTGCTCCAAAATTATTTGTTTAAATCATTCTTTCAATGTATACGCTTGGTACAGTCACAGTGTAAGCACCTGAATTAGGTGTCCTCAGGTCCTAAAAGTGAGTTTGCAAGGCTGTTGTTGGAAATACAGAATAAGCAGAACGAAATAACCATCAGCTTTTGATTCTGATTGAAAAGACACCATCTGTCTTTTCTGTGCAAAACATGGCATAGATCAGGAGCAAGCTTGCTCCTTCCAGAGGGGCTCCAGTAGAGCCAGATCCGTAGCTGTCAAGTGATAAATGTTACTAATTAACAGGTGGCCCCCAACATTTGTAGTCACTGCTGATCAGATGGTACGTTGCCCACGTTGTGTCATGGACCACCATGTGTGAGAACAAGGAGGGAAAACCAACCCAAATGTATCATTTTTTGCTTTCAGTGATGGCAATAGCCTTATTACATAAATATTGAAAGAAACTGGACACCAATACTTCTCTGCATGGAGACCGAAACCTCACATTTTGTTGGTTCAATTCAGTTAATAAATAATTCTTGGTCACTTAAGAAAGATAATTCCTTCATGTGGCTGTGATAGACGTTTCCCTGAAGATCTGTGTTCCAGTCACCGACCAGAAATTTCCATTGTTCATGAGCATTACTCATTTTTAGGCTCAAGATGTGAACGTGTCAGATGGTGGTGGTGGGGAGGACTGAGCGTTACCCTCAGGAGATCAGGGCTCTGGAGGATTTGGGCACTACTGCCTTGGCAGGACCACGGAGCGGGGCAGCACGGCTGGCAGAGGCGTGGATGGTGCTGGCTGGAAAGGACTGAACACAGGAACTGGCTGCTTCAGTCTTTTATTGACTTGCCATGGACACTTAGACTCCTATAGAGTTGGGTAAAAGCAAAGGCTATCCCATCTTGTTATGCAAAAATCTTCCAGAACAGTCAGCTTTTCTCAGAAGAGCAATAAATTGGATGGAGGGTGATATTACGCATGCCTGCATTAGGAAGGAAAATAATCTCTTGAAACCTAAAGGCAAGTACGTATCCTGAAAGTGTGCTGAGCCTATCCACCACTTGATTAGTACTGCCCACTGGTGTGCTGTTAAATTTTAGTGAGGCGACAGTGACATTCAAAATTAAAATAGATTAATTGGCACTATTTTATTTTCCTAATGTATTATTACTGCATTTTAGTTTTTCTATTGTAAGGCATGCTTCGTTTATAGAGTACATTGTCTAGCTTTGAATAATTTTTCTATGGTTAAAATGGGACATAATTAATATCACTACAGGAGCATTTGTGTGATATTTTCAGTTAAACCAAACAATTACTATAGGACTATTTGTAAATTATAGCAGTGGCAGAAAAATCAATTAGGTACTTGTTGCAAAAATCATTACAACAATTGCGTTTTCTTTTTTCTTTTTTTTTTTTTTTTTTTTTTTTTTTTGCTTAATACAGAACAGGGCTGATGAGAAAACCCAGTTACCACTCTTAATAGTTTTCTCTAGGACTAACAGTTATATTTGTTACCAAATTCATTATAAGATTCAAAATTTCATTATTTTACATTGCGGTACACTCAGCCAAATGCAACAGCTATGAGGATTGTGAATTTATGGTTACAGCTTTCTAGTATCTTGCTGTATTTTAATTATTTTATTTATTCATTCTAAAATGGTGAATGTTTCCAGGTTTTGGTAGCTCCTAAGGGGGGGAAAAAAAAAAAGAGCTGCTTCATAATTCATTTAGATAGCAGATATTTTAACATTTCAGAATAGTTTGAAAGTAAACTGGAATGCTATTTAGTCATGGTATGTATACAAATATATTTAATATATTAAAAAAAAATCTAAACCTATGTGTAACATTGTGGCGATAACCACATAGTCCTGAATTTCCTTCCCCTTCCTTCTAATGCTAGCACAGAATTGTGTGTGTTTCGGAATGACTGGAAAGGATCTGATATTCATCAGCGAACGCTGCCATTCCTAATGGCATTGAAACCTCTCGGGTACGTGGGGGATATTTCTTGTTCCCGTGCTTAGGGGTGGGCAGACGTAACGGATCTGGGGTTTGTAGTCTCCATTGAGCCATGTGAAGAGGTCAAGTAGACCCAAATTAGTGCTAATTCAGCTCTTATTACTGCACCGACTGGTCTCGATCCCAAATTGCTTCCATCAGATCTGGCACCCGAAGACTCACATGAGCAGCTTTTCATAATGTTCTCCACAAAAGATAAACGATAACTTTCTGTAAGCGACATAGCATAAATACTGTTAGATGGCGAGTGAAGTCTTGAGTTTAAAAATCAGCTTGTGAATTTTGCTACAAAAATAGACTCATCTTCAGGATTCTGTGTCATTCTGTATGCTACACACTGTATCTTGATCTCTGGATATAAGGAGTAATTTGTTTTCCATGAAGACAGTGGTGCAGCGGTCCCCAGGCTGCCCACACAGACTGTGTGGTCTCTGTCCTTGGAGGTTTTGAAGCCCAGACAGGATAAAGCCATGAGCAACCATGGCTGATGTCTGAGCTGTCCCTCTTTTAGGCCAGGGACAGTCCAGGCTTCCCTTCCCACCGGCACTGTCCTGCGACTCTGGGGTGAAGGGTGGGAGGAGGCAGAGACCCTATTTCTGTTGTTAGCTGCGGTACGCATAAGAAGACACTGCTCTGAAGATTCAGGTGTTTGTTCTGGCTTAACGTTTTTACTGGTCCAAAATAATTTCCCCATATATTCCTTGTGATTTAGTGTTATTTCTGTCCCTGTGAGTACGCTTAGTAGAAAGTCATGCAATTAACTGAGTCATCCACATTAGTCACTCCATTTTTATTGTATGAAGAGATTTCCTTACGTTTTCCTTTGCTTATTTTGTTGTGACCCTTCTGAAATGACATATTTTCATTCTGAGAGAAACAGAGAAATGGCCAGTGAGTCTGGGTTTATAAGGCACTGGGGTTTAAATTAGTGTCTGAACTCAGAAACTGATTTCTAAAGCAATCCTTCTCGCTAAGGATTTCTGTCTTTCCTTCTCATTATGTTTGGCTTCCATTATGAAACTAGAACTCTAATTTTTTTAATCCAAACCTAGTAGGATGATAACATCTTTTTTTGGAGTATACTTCCAAAATAAATTTCACTTTTTCCATAAGTTGTCTACATGTGTTTTGTGAAGTTTTGTTTAAAGAATTACTCAAATCCACGATGATTATCTGTTCTGACCGATGGGGTCCATGTATCAATGGCCCAGGCACACAATGAGAAGGAACGCTTGTGCTGGATGGAGATGACAGCATGGGAATGGCATGTTTGGACACACACGCAGCGTGCAAACTTTGTACTTTATACCGTGGTTGTTTTGTTGGGGCAGTGCAGTGTGTGTCACTTGGAATTCAAACAAGTAACTAATTCAGTGATTGATTGTGCTTCAAGAAGAGAAACAAGAAAGAACTGCAGGCATTGTAATTTTGGAGAATTTCTGTGCTTGTCTGTACACTCACAATTTCCAGTGGGATTAAATGGACAGATGTGTGAATTTGTCACATTTGGGCCCCATTCCTGTGTGTTAATTAGTAACCTTAAATTCTGTGCTGTAATTGCACTGACTTTTAAAATTATGTCGTTAGTCAGTGTGTTACAGTCTGGAACAACAGGTGAAGATCAAGAGGAGGCAGTAAAATCGAGTTTTGCCTAATGAAAAGAGTAGAATGAGTGGTTTCAAAAAGTTCCATTGGAGTAGCAGCTTGGTTTGGTTGCTGGGGCAGTGGTTGTATTTTTTTCTTTTTTGCTTGTTTTTACTCAGGGTGATGGGGACAGTTCCGCAGAAAATCCCAGTGGAGTTTTAGTGATGTTCACATGACATCAGGACCTTGGCTTTATTTCAGGCAGCTAGGGTGAATGATAGAATAACACTGCTGGTATCAGCATCACCTTTGAAAGCAGCCAGTCCTACGAGCAAGACCTTTCAACCTGGTTAGACTAAAGCTTTCCATAGCTTGCATGAACCGTGCTCATTTGAGGGTACAGCATAGCATAAAAATATCAATGATCATGCACTGTTTAGCCTGCATGAGGGAATGATCGCTTAGTGTTGAGTGTAGAATGTGTATCCTGTTTAAAGGCTCAGAATAGATGTGTTGCAGTATTAATAGTTCATATAAATTAGCAGTACAGTCTAGTCTGTATTATACAAGAGATCAGACTTCACGAACGGAGTAGTCCGTTCTGGTCTATAATCTGTGGATGCTCTTATTCAGTTTCTGGGGTTTTGGTTCATATCATGCATAAGAATTTTGACTTGAGTAGTGTTAGCGTTTGTTCTCCTTCCTCCTGCCCTTGTAATCTGAGAATTCTTGCATTAAATTATTAGTTTAGCCAAACATTCATAATACAAGGAAAAAAATAGTTTAATTTGCTCGTGTTTAATGTCAATGGTGATTCATTTCACAGATTCTGCCATGAAATAGGACTGGGGGACCTGGTTCTAGGGGCTGCAGAGGGAGCCAGGCAGGCGCTAGAGCAGGTGTCCTGATTTATCTTTTCTAGATGATTCTTAATATTTCTCTTTTAACTGTCAAAAAGACATATTTCAGCCTTTTTCTAGTTTAGTCAGAACTGCATGGTGCTGCTGGGTATGTCTGGATAGGGACAGACCCTGTGCTTGTGCTTCCCCCGAAAGTCCCAGGTGGGTACCTCGCTTTGGATTTATGTTCATGTCATCTTATTGACATTCACAGTAGATGTGTTCAGTTCTTCCAGTGCTCTCGGTACCCATCAATTTCTCTGGATAGAGCCCATGTAGCTTGTTGCACTGAGCGTAAGGCTTACCATAGGAAATTAGAGAAGTGCTAAGAGGATCTTGACAGAGTTGCTCAGCTGATGCTCCGACAGCGCCGGCGCTTGCTCGGTGTGTGTGCACGCCTGTTTTGTATGTCCCACAAATATTTCTATGCAGATGTAAGTGTCTCCTGTCCATTGCACTGGGAGTAATTTACAGATGTCTGGTAGATCAGTTTACTTTGCAGCCCCATATACTCTTTCACCAGATGACTTGAAGCCTGTTTTCAAAGTGATGCTTGAGCACACAAACAGGGGGAAGCTGCTTGCTGTGTGGCTGATAGCAATAGAAAGAAAAAAATGCATTTTTGGTTACTTACAAATGCATGACTGTTGGAAGAATGGATTTCCAAGGAAAGGGAAATTGAATATATGTGTAATGGGTTATGCAGGCTTCTGGCTGGAGACCTTTAGGCTTTGCTGTTATCTACAGCTTCTTATTTTCATTCAGGTGCAATGAGGAGCATACAGAGCTTCCTTTTGCTGGAGAGTGGAGTTCATGGAAAATGAATCTAAGAGTAACACTTTATCTGTCATCAAGATAACATTAAATCTTATTAAATTTCATTAAGGAAACATTAAAAATAAGTTATGGATTAAAATGAAACCAAAGCTATACAGAAAATGGAGCAGAATTATTTCCTTGAATGATTTTCTTTTAACCTGAACTTGTTCCACAGTGATTGGTTTAGAAATAAATGTCAGTAATAAAAATTAGCATGTTGTACACTGTGAAGATAGAGCAAACTGAAATGCTAGGGAGTAACCATCTTTAAATTATTCAATTTGAGGAAAAAATTGTCTAAGCAAGGCTACTTTTATGGCTAAGAATGGTTATGTTAACCACTGGCAATGGGAAGCCTCGCCACATGTATTGTTTGTGATTCCCATGCCTTCTCCACCCGGAGTCTAAAGAGAAACAGAAAAACCCCAAAGTAAATAAGAAAATGGTTTGCGAAGGAACAGTTGTGCAGTGCAGGACTGCACATCATCAGCGATGCAAGGCGTAGCCAAGAATGGCATTTTGGAGCAGATGCTGTGGAAATCAACTGTTTTGAGTGGAGATAGCTATTTAAACATCATCTTATAGAACTGAGTATTTTCAACAGATCTCCAGATAAAACAATTTTAAAAGTATCTCTTAATGGTGTTGTCCTCAATTTAATAGCAAACTGACAGCATGCTCTGTTGGTGAAGCCAAGCTCTTTGCAATTTTTTCCGTGCATAAAGATGGTACATGACAGCTCTGCTACGTGGGAACATGCAAAGGGCTGAGGTTAAGTCCCTGATGTGAACGTTTTTGTAACACTGTTAAAGGAAGGAAACACGAGCAGTCTTACAGATTGAATCAATCAGTGGTTCTAGGGGTAGTGCATATCGTACTTGTGAGCTTTGTGAAATATTTGTCCTCCTTGGTGACAGAACCGTCTTAGAGCCCATACAGAAATATTTCAAGCTGCACCACTCTGCACGTGCGTTCTCTTGTTGTTCCTTGGGATTTATCAGTGTGTCTCTTTCATGCAATTAAATCATGCAATTAAATTTCATGCCATTAAAGGGAGAGAAAGGGAGGATGATGTCAATACTGCCTTTTTCTACTGGAATTTTTTGGGAATCCCTGTCTTTGCAAATGATTTCATGGAGTTTAACATTAGACTAAACAGTGTATTGGAAATGTATCATGGTATGGAAGATTGCTTCTGCCTTGGTAAACAAAAGGGGGATAGAGTTGCTCTTTGTTTGATGTGCCTTCTAGCTTCACAGAGTACATTTAATTCTTCCCAGAAAGTACTCCCATACTGATACAGTCTTTTGAAGGTTTTCTTCAATGTCTGTGTCCAAATTACAAAGTGGTTACTAGGCACACACACACACAAACACACATTTTTGTGAGCTCACCACCAGGCTTTCTGCTGTTGTTTAAAGCAAGCAAAACATTTATCCTGCCTTTCTCCTCTGCCTAACAATTCAGAGCACAGCATGGTTTTATTGGTTGGTTGATTGCAGTTGTAAGTCCTTTCCCTTCTACTCCCATCGCCTCTTGTTTTTCTGTGAGGTTCATGCACCATCAAAGTCCTGGTGGGAATGAGAGCAGAGGCAGTGTTGGTGGGAGCTTTGGGGGTAGGGGTTGTAGAGGGAAGAAAAGGGGATTTAGTACTGATAGGGAAGAGGATCTTGGGCAGCAGTTTGGGGAGAGAGTTAAAAGATTGGACAATAAATTTACTTAACAGAGACTAATCTGCTGGGACTGAACTTCATATCCTGTTTTGGGATAATATATTTCCTTCTGTGCTCTGGAATGAATCTGTCATCTCAAGTCTAATAATGAGAGGCAGAGGATTTCTAATCTCTGACCCCCTTCCGTATAATTTAATAAAGGCTGGTTTCTTTATTTTATTTGGAAGCTAACTTACTAAACTGGCTCTTACAGCTCTTCTGAAAGACACAATTCAGATTTTGCATTTTAAGGTTTTTAAAAAGGGAATTGGGGTTTTATTTAATTTGGAACAATAATGTACTTGCAAAGTGTTTGTTATAGTCCTTGCTTCAGAGTGCAGTTGTTTATATCTTAGCATCTCTGTTGAAATGCAGAGATGAGAAGCAGAGGCAGGCATGCTGTTTGCACATTCTTGGCTCCGCATCGTCACCAGATTCCATCTGACTGGGGTAGACGGAGACGGGAGACCCAAAACTGGCATGTGACTTGCTGTAGCAGGGAATGATCGCTATGTGGGAAGCTGAGTGGGGTTTCAAATGTGGTCACCACATGCATAATTAGCTCTAAAATCCCCAAAGTTGTCCTCCTCCCTCCAACGGGCTGCTTCTCATGTGGCAGTGACTACAGCTGCTGGGAAGTGCCGCACCACTGACCCGACACGTTGACTTTGCCAAGCCCCTTGGTCCTCTGTGATTTTTGGAAAAAGCTCTCCTCAGCTCTTGGGATCCCCCAAACCTGCTTTGATTGTAAACACTTTGTGGGTCTGAACATCACTGTGAAAAGTTGTTACTCCCAAGGAATGTGGTGGCAGGTCATGCTGAGGTCTCTCTTCTTGCCACACCTGATGAAGCAACAGTTAGTAAAATATAGCAAAATACAAGGCTGGCCTTCCAACTGTAAAATTAGAAACAAAATACAAAAGGAGCAAAACCCATGCCCTTTCCTTAAAGGGCTGTCTGAAGTGTAGGTCTGTGCTGAGGCAGTGTAAGGACTGGCATCTCCTGTGGACCTCTGTCCAAGGGATGTCTCCAGCAGCAGTCAGGCTCCTCCAGTGCAAACCAGCCAGTCTCTGCTCGTCACAGACATGTCATCTGCGATATTCAAAGCACTTCTGAGATTCTCCTTCCTACATAAGCCTGTTTACCATGCTCTTCTATAAAAAGCCTTTTGTATAACTTTAGCGTCAGAGTTTTTACTCTGTTTTTTGTGTTATGAAAGGCCTGAACATGACAGGGGTTGAATTTCAGATTTGTCACAGTGAGTTTTGGTGACTGAATTAGAATAACACAGGGCTTGTAAGTAGCCATACAATCCAATTCTTAGATCCCTGTTAAAAGTATAGCCTTGACAGGGACTAAGAAATTGTTTGCACATCTTTCAGAAGCTCAGTTCCAAGCAGGCGTCTCTTGAAACTGGTAGGAGTTGACATGGTGACTTTTTAGTCTTCCAGGGTGCTGTATCCTGTGTTCAGTTCATGTGCTGTACACTTCCGTTTGCTCTGCAGCTGATGCTGACGTGTGGGAGTTTGTGTACCTGGTGGTGCGATTGCACAGTTTATGCAGGACATTATTTGGTCCTTTTCAAAAAGGGCTTGAGAAAACTAAGCTTTAGAAACCTGGGCATAGCTAATACCGTGCATTATTCTGAGAGTTGAAAGTACTAGTATTAACGTAGAGGACAGTCCTTTCTTTTTGGCAAAATGGAGCTCACATTTCAGCAGCCGTGTACGCTGGAGTGCAGATGCTCGGCGCAGCCAGCGATGGGTTTGCAGTAACTGAGGTGGAACTGTGCTGCCTGATGCTGGCCGTTCCCTCCGAGCTGTGTGTACTGGGCACGCGTGACCAAGCGTGGCTCTTCTGTGACTTTCTAGGTGACATTTCGTGGCTAATCTTGGATTTAAAAATAGAATTAACTTAGGGATGTCAGTCCTCTAGGGAACGCGATTAAAATGTGAATATTTTGCTACAGTCAGATTTCCATAGTAACTGTGAGTCATAGACTCATCAGATTCCCCAATCTCTTTCGTATCCTACTGTTACCTTGCTGCTGAGCAGCTTTCCTCTTCAGAGCAGAACCCACTAACTCTTATTTTCCATTAGCTGTAACAGGTCCAGTAATTAGAACAGTAAATTTTGTCCAGTAAATAGAACGTGTACTTAGCTGTGATACTGCTGTTTTTACAGAGGAAGAAAAATGGTGACAGTGGCAGTTTGAGAACTGATCTTGGTATTTTTGTATAATTTAAACAGCAATTATGGAGAAAAAATACTGTTTTCCTTTATCTTGATAAATTACATATTATGGATGCCTCTGCTAGAGAGTATTTTGTCTTCAGAGACACTTTTATTAAAATGTTTTATATACAAAGTATGTTTGCTCCTTCATTTTGGTTGTGTAAGTGGAAGAAACAGAAGATAGATGAAAATGGACTGTTCATGAGTGTAATGGGAACAAAAGCGCAGGTTGAAAGAAAGATGATGTTTGTTCATTGGGAAAGGTGATTTTCTGTAGCGTAGAGACAAGAACACTGGAGTAGAACATCTGGAATGTTTGGCTTATCCCCATTAATCTTGAAAGTCAATCTTGTGACTTCTGTGGATTTATTTCCCCCCCTTTTTAGCACTCTGAGTCATTAAATTGTCTGCTTCATTATATGCATTAGTACATCACACTCCATAAATCTAAACAGTAACTGCTATTCTCGTGAATGTAGCTATTATTTCTGGGTTTGCTGTCTGTCTGTGTGAATTCATATTCTATTTTTTCCCCCCCCTTTTTTTTTTTTGAAGGTTCTAAAGTTATCTGTTTGCTTAGTAACAGAGACCTAAGGCCACATCAGTGACCCCAGGGAGGTCTGATGCTTCACTCAAAGTAGGCAGATGTACAAATCACGTTTCTGAAGAATTCCTTGAACTGGTGCTACATGGTAAACTTACTTCTCACACTCTCTAAAGAAAAAAAAAGGGGGAGAAAAAAAGGGGGGTGGGAAGCAAGGCAGAGTCACAGGCGGAGTAGGAAGCGAGGCACCCTGTCCCCTGTGCCACCGCTGCGAGGTGTCTCTCCAGGTCAGGCCCACGGGGCTCTTAACTGGGCTCCTGGGGCAGGTGCTTGTATAGTTAGTGCTTGTTCTGTGAGTAAATAAATGACTTCAGTCTCCAGTGCCTTTCACCAGCGCTATAAATTCTTATTATCCAGACAAAATCTAAACTTATTTCTAACAGAAAAAGCAGGTCTTTTGTTTCTTTCTTTTTCCCCCTTAAATTCTTTTGAGGCAAAAGAAGTCAAGCAAAATTGCCTCAAATATTAAACCCTTCCAGGAGTTTTTATTCTGCTCCCCTGCTTGGACTGCTGTAACTAATTGGGTAACACACTGAAGCACTCAGGTTTTTGAAGAGAGAAACAAATGTG
>NW_010123015.1:36731-51724 GCF_000699245.1 Pterocles gutturalis
TTCCTCATGTAGCTTACAAATACTACAAAGGGCTGAAGAAATGTGATTTGCCATGTATTTTCATAAGCTGGGATGTGATTTTAGCATTAAGAGGGTTTATTTGGCTGATTCTACAGCAAGAGGGGAGAGCAATGTGTTCTGTGTTTTATAGTTTTCCCCTTTCTAGGAGGTAGGAAAAGCAGGATAGGCTGATGTCTTCCTGATGCTAGATGTCACTTACAGATTTTCTCTGTAAGATGCAGTTTTGGTCCCTTCTATTCTAAATTTGTAAGGTAGTGGAACTGTTTAAATACCGATAAATCACTCTTCAGGCTGGCCAGAACTAAAAGAGGTCATGGGCTAAACTGCAATATGGGAATAGTAAACTATTTTGAGTATCTTTACAATCAGTTCCTTCCAAAGTTTATATTTGTTGTATTCTGGGTGTGTTACAGCTGAAGAGGTTTTAACATTTTGATCTTTCAGTCTACAGTTTTAAATAAATCTAAAAGTCTGGGAAAGATTGTTACTCATTTCACTAGTGCCCCTTGGAAGGGATTTTTCTAGCAGTAGTTACTATCCACACACTGTGAAATCATACCTGCCCGTTAGACGGCCTGAGGGCTCCTCATTACCTTTGTCTTTTCTCCTGCTTTGTCCCTCACAAAGTTACCCAAAAGGAGTTTTCTCACCAAGCCCCTTTCATCTTTCTCTGCCAATGTGCAGGGATCCTAGTGTAAAAGTAAATCAGGCCCAAAAATTAGGGGTTTTTTTCTATGCCATGTGAAATTACCAGATTTGAACAGACGGCTGCTGAATATTCAATTTCTAGGAATTAAAAAAAAAAAAAAAAAAAAAAGGCAATAGCATTTTTCATAGAAATGCCTTATCTTCGGCGAGGTTTTAAATGTAAAGGTGCTAATCAGCTTTACAGAGAAGCTGATCTCCTTTAGAGGGTGTTTCGGCTCATCAGGGCAGTGTGTAGAGCATGATCTGAACCCGTGTTCAGTGCGCAGCTGATTTGCTCTGTGTGTGCTCATGTGTGTGTGTCAGGATTTTCAGCACCTGTCACATCCTGAGCACTGTGAACACGGTTGAAATCACAGCCTAATACACGGTGTGATTTCTTTTTTAAGTTACAGAATGAATGGTTTGTGGTTTGTCCGGCGGGTGACCAGGGACCATTGGCTTTGTGAGCAGTAGGTGTTGCATGCCACGGGCTCTGCCATCCTCAGGTTATCTTCCCTGAACATCTCATCGTGGGCTGCAGAGCTCTCTAGAAACCTGGGATAGAGGGAGGTAACTGCAAGTTAGCCAGCCAGTCACTCTTAGCTTGCTTCAGGGAATTTTTCTTTCAACTCTTTTATGGGACCTCTGCATGGACTTGATTTAAATTATTTTTGTTAAAACAGTATTCCATGTTTATACTAATAGTGGGAAACATAGTGCAAAGAGTCAATAATAACTTGGGGAAGGGAAAGAAAATTATGAAGTTACGACCCACGATGCAAGGCAGGCAGACAGTAAAGATTTTCTTGGTGGAAAAGAAAGAGTTGAATTAGAGAAGTAAACACAAGTAACACATAATTTAATGTAGTTGCTGGAGATGTTAGATTATTTCAGCAGTTAAATTATTTCTGCAATGAGTTGATAGCGAACAGTGAACCTATGTGCTCTGAGAACTGCCTGTAAAATATTTCAGTTTTAACTCTGTATTGGAGTTACTGGTATGAAAAAGGTGCTTTAAGTTGCTTTAACATGGGAAAAATATGCATTTGTTTCATACTTGCACAGCTACAGGAGTCGATAAATTCCCCTGAAATAACACAGCTGACAAACTTGATATAAAGTTTCCCACTGTGGTTCACCTTCAGGTGTATAAAATGTAAATTAGAACAGACCAAAGTAGTACTTTTCAGCAAGTTGGAGGATGTGATATCTGCGTTATAGGAAAAGTTGCAATATGTCCATCTCTGTCGCTCAGACTTCTCCACGCAGCTTTATACAGTCACAGTTGATCTATTGGAAACTGTAGTTGCTGGAAAAGTTACGAAAACATTGGCTGATATTTTACAGACTTGAGTTTATTTTTCCATGGATTTTACCTTTCATTTGTCCCAGAGCCTTTCTTTAACAAACTGGGTGGTGAAAATATCATATTACATTTGAATGATGGCACGTTGGACCCAGCTTTCTCCCAAATGGGTGATGTGCGAAATGGAAGTGTGTGGGCACCGGCTTGTAAAATAAGTATAGACGTGTCCGGCGTGACCTGGGCTTAGTTTCTTCTCCATGTGGTGATGTCCCGACAGCGTGCTGGGGCTGAGCTGCTGGCATTGCTGGAGGGCAAGGGGTGGCACTCTGCTTACAAAAACCAGATGAACCAGCCATGGAAATGGTGTTGGGGTGGTTTGATAGAGAGATCTCTGTAGCTACATCCAGCATTAACTGTGAGCTTTGTTTGGTGGGATGGACAGTTGGGAGCTGGTAAAGGCTGGGTGCAGACAGGGTGTTAGTGTTATCTAACAGGGCAAAGCTGACAGAGCCTACGTAACAGAAGATGAATCTAAGTACCCTTTTGCATACACATTGTTTTAAATGAATGTCATGTCCTTATTTGCAAGAAGCATAGGGCTTTTTTCTTGGCGCAGCAAGCCAAATCATTATCTGTGAAATTCCACGTACTGTCATCTTTTTTTCAGGCAGTGTAGGCAGGTAAACATTGTGTTTTGTTTAGAGTGAGATTTCTAATAGCAAAATGGTATTTTTGTTATGATACAGACAAATAGTTATACAACAATCTTGCATATTTAAATGTTCTAGTTGTAGAAGCAAACCCAAAATATATTAGAATCCTATTTTTAACTCTACCAGTGGTCAAGACTATGAGTCTTTTTTTTTTTTTTTTAAATGGCTGTGACAAAGGATTCGTGTGGAATACCATTCTTGACCACAACCAACATGATGTAGAAGCCTTAATTTGAGAGTTAGAAATAGGTGTTTATTTTACACAAATATTCTTAGACTGAAATTCTTTCTGTGAATATTTGTGTAAAGAATAGATGTTAATCCAAATTAGAAGATGCCTGAAGATAAATACTAAAGGATTTATAAACATGATTTTTTATTTTTTTTTAAATTTTGGGGTTTTTTTGTTCTGAGAACCTAGTTTTAAAGGAGATGTTCCAATTTTGGGCCACAGAGCCATTCACAGGCTCCAGCCAGAGTGATGTATGGATTAAATTTTTAATATTTGAAGCACTTGATGAAATGTTTTCAACCTTTAACAACGTCAGTGTCAAAACTATTTATGGAATGTAATTGGCAATTTTTTTCTGTTTGATAATCTGAACATATAGAAATGAAATATATCAGAAAATTTACTTGTTGTCAAGTGTCCTGGTTTCAGACCGGAACCTTTATAGCCTACTGCAATGGAACGGTTTGCTCTTGGGAATGAGAGAGTCCAGTCCTTGTAGATCATGAGGGCTGAAGAAGTTGCCAGTTTAGTGCTGTGAATATGGTGGTTTGCATTGTGGTTTTGTTTAGCCTCAGGAAGCAGAATTATATGTAAAGCAGAGTAAGAGCTTAAAAATATGTTGTTTCACAGCTTTTGGATTTTGTAATCCTTAATTCGCACCCTGGGTACCAGCGGTGGCTGTGAGTAGTGAGTTTATCCAGATTTCAGCAGTGGATGAAAACTCTGAGCCCTGCGTTTGCTCAGCTGTCCTCACCAGTCTGCAGGGCTGCACTTTATTGGGACTCCATGCGAAGTCATTCCCGGGGAAGGAGCCCCAGGGTTTTGCTGGCGGAAGAGCAGTGGCAATACAACAGTGAGTCGGGGTCGCTCGTTCTCTGAGTAGTTGCAGGGGGCCAGCGCTGCCCCAGAAACAGGCTGTGCTGTCCGGGTAGCTGGAACTGGGCTGCTTTCATCTGCTTTTGCTCAGTGGCATCTGAGAGCAAGGAGGACCGGTGGGGACTGGCTGGGCCATCGATGCTGCTGTCTCCATCGTTCTTGCCTTCTCGCCATGAAAGCAGCAGGGTGCACAGGGCTCCGTGGCAGCTGCGTGATGCTGGGGCACGCATCTGGACCATCAAAACTTCATTTAAAAGGACACCATTTCACGTCTGTATGCTTAAAGCAGCTAGAAAAAGAATTAATGGAGTAGAGACAGTTGTGATTACCATCAGGCACAGCTGTTGGTGATCAGCAGAGGGCACCGTCCCCTGTCGCACAGCTCCCTGCCGCGCAGAGCTGGGCTGAGCTCAGGTTTGCCTCACCGCATTCGAATAATTGCCTCGTGCCTTTGATCTTTGGCAGAGACTGAAGTTCAATGATTTTAATACTTTCTACGTGCTTTCCTTTAAGGTTTTTGGACTGTAAAGTTGCATTATTTCACTCTTACAGTATATTGTTAAAAATGAAATTTCCGGTGAGTAACCTGCTCCAGTACCTCCTTTCCAAAGGCCGTGGGACTCCTAGCTGGGTGCTCAGAGCACTGGGATGCTCAGCTGCCCTGCTCTGGGGCTTCAGAGGGAAGAAGATTATTCAGTTATAACTTAAAATTCTAAAACCAAGGAAAAACCCCACTACTTGCTATTTTATTTTATTTTATTTTTAGTAGAGAAAGTTCAAACCAGACCAGCAGGAGATGACTGGAGAGTGAGGATGGTATTAGTTTCATATTGCCAGAGCTGCTTCATGAAGAAAGGTGTCAGAAAACTGATGAACAAAGCTTCTCTGAATATCACACCAGCTCCTGGCTTGTTTTTCTGTAAGAATTGCAAAGAGATTTAAGTTCATTGACATCAACCCCTGAAAGAGCAAGAAAAAAAGATTGAGGAGAACAAAAGGTTTGATTAGGAGAACAGGTGTTTAGTTAGGGAAACACTCACAGGTTTGATTGGCAGCTGCCAGCCCTGCGGTGGCACAATCCTTCCTTCCCTCTGGCAGTACAGCAAAATGTCCTCAGCTCCTTTTTACTGTTCCTAAAGACCACGCGAGCGTTTAACTGGCATAAATTACTGTTTTGGTGGAACAAAATGTTGGAGCTTTTCTAATACACGAAGGGAAGAGCAGGCAGCGAAGCTACGGATATCAACTGTTTTTCAAAGTATACAAGTTAGTTCTGGGTGCATCAGCCCACATGAGTTCTCAGTCTTTTTATAGCTTTACTGACGATGTTCTCATTTCTCCTATAATCTGGTGCAGTCCTACACATGAGATTCAGTGATGACTTTGCAGAAAACATAGGATGTGATGTTGGCTGGGATTCCCTTCCCTGGAGGTACGAGACATTTGAATTAGGTGAGAGAGGGCAAAGAGTTTGCAGTTTTCCCTGGCAGCGGTTCGTATTTGTTGTGACTCTGAAAGAGCCTTTTATTTAGTCTTTGCATGAAATGCTTCTTGCCTTTCTTTTTGGAATTGGTGAAAGTTTTATATCCTCAGAGACTCTCCATTTTTTACTGGTGTATGTCAATGTGGCAGAAAACTGTGATTAATAATACCTATAGCAGAAGGAATACCGGGTCTGAGAGATTTGCAGTTTATTCAGGGACAGCAAGATCAGGGTATCGGTTGCTAATCTGGCTACTGCTACAGCAATACTGCAATCTATACTTAATTTACTTTCTGAGGATGATATGAGAATGAAGACATCATTTTATATTGCAGACAAATGTGTGTTGTTTTGATATGTTGTCATGGAAATGTTTTAAGAGACCAAACTTAGTTAATAATACATAATGTTGTAGATAATGCATTAGTTAAGTCAATGAGTTATATAGGTCAGTGAACCGAAACCAGTGTTAGAAGGAGCTGAGCAGAAAATTAATAATGTAAGATGTTCTGTATGTATTTTCTAAAGCTGAAGACAGGCAGAAGAAGAGATGGATAAATACAGTATGATGGATAGAAGGAAATGGAGAGAGGCAGATGATTTGTGTAATTCATCCAGCCGTCACTTCGAGTAAATAGGAGAATCTGTTGGCTGTCGTAGATCGGCCCTCTTTGCTTAGAGGTGAGCTTCTGCTCTGCCTTTTATTCCTCTCAAAAGGTTTTCCAGCAGGTTAAAGCCTTAGGAATTTAAAAATCCCCATGTAAACTGGGTGGTTTTAAATAAGTTTTGTTTCAGTTATGGGAAGCACATGTTGTCAGCTTCCCTCCCTTTGTTGCTGTCCCCTAAGAAAATATTTTTCAGCAGAGCGGCATGGACAGATAGAGGGTTTGAGCATCATGTTTCCGATGTGGCGGAGTGGGCTGTGTCCTGGCGCAGGAGGGTGTTCGTGATGGACGTGACATTGGCACTGGGACTTTGCGGCAAGTTGAAGACTACAAAATCCTACACTGTGTAATGCTGGCCGTTAAACAGTCAAGTATGGTGTATCTGGAGAGCTTCTAGATTTATCCTGAAATGATTTTATTTCTTCTTTCCTGGCTGCTTTGAACAGAAACAAGTCAGGGGCTGAAACAGGTAAACTGTTCTGGATACCAGTACTTAATCTCCTGTGGCCCCCATTATATCAATGATGTTTAAAAATTAATACTTGCCTACCTACAGCAGTCAGGCCATTGAAGCCCTGCCCAATGAAATTAAACAATGATTAAAGTAACTGGGGAACACAATATCCTTCAGGGTTTCTCATGAAACATCAGTAGAGGCACATGGAGCAGATCTGGTGCTAAACGTTACTCTTCAAAAGGGTTCTGTGGAGCAGCTACCGAGTGTTAAGTCTTGCAGACCTTTTTTATGAACTACTTGTTTAGGTTAGCACGGGGGTATTTTCTGCTGTAGGCTGTGCACCAACTCTGAATACCAGAAATCAAATTAAAAACTTATTTCCTGCCTTCCCAAAGGAACTATGTTACCTATAAACCTTGTTTACCTTTGGGCCCTGGTTAACGTTTCCCCAGAAGGAAGGATTTCGGGTAGCCTGAAAAGGAAGTGCAGCACAGTTATGCATTATAGAATAAGTGGGCTTATAGTATCAATATGAGAAGAGGGAAACATGGAAAAAAATATTTTTAATTCTGTTATTTCTTGTTTGATTTTTTTTTTTATCTCTTGTTTGCCACTTATCGAGCAGTGGAAGGGATGAGAAATATTCGTGCTATGCTTTTCAGTGGAAAATAACAATAGTAGCCAGATTTGTACATATTTCCAGTGTATTTTTACTTTTTTGTTAACCCATGTCCTGGTTCATGTGCCAGCAAAGTACATGTATATAAAAGTTAGGGGTGTTTTGAATATGAGAGCATCCATACTATAGACATTTTTTCCCCACCAGGGACAATGTGAGTTCCAAGCACGGTACTACTGAGATTTTATAGGTGGTGGTAGTGTGGAAGGAAAAATCAAGCTGGTCCCTGAGGTGGAGAAAAACATCTGTTTGTTCAAAGAGAGTATCATGTAGTGTAGGTGTGTTTTTCCTAGACTTGAGGAGAAGGCAACTAAACATCAAACTGACTCTGTCCCATACTACAGCAGTTCACGCCATTGCTGCCTGGGCAGAGAGGTGTTAATGTCGATCACCCCTCCGTGTGTTCAGCTGCTCTGTGTTCTTCCTTGCTTAGTGATGTGCTGCATTTAGGGACAGAGCTTTCCCATGACATTTCAGTTTCACTGGTGATCTTCAGTTTGGTACGGTGGGTCTGGTATCTTCCCTTTCTCTGTTAGAGTGTTAAGTTCTTTACAGATCTGGACTCTCAAAACCAGCAAATCCCTCGGTGTTATGGTAAAGACGTGATACAAAACAGAGGGTCTTTTTGTTTTGTTTAGGAACCCCAAAATTGTAATTATTTACTATGCTCACCACTTGGGTAGTTAAGATGAGGAGAATTCCAGAGACTGCTTAGAAAGAAATTACATTGAGAGCTTGAGTGTGCAGTTTAGGATTCATTTTTGCTTACTGCTTCCCAATAAATAGTGAAGAATCTACCTGTGTTCCAGGTCAAAGGGTAGAGCATGAGGGGTGAAAAAATCTTTGCGAAAGGCAAACATTTTAGATTTTGCCAACAAGCTTGTGCAAAGGGCATTAATTACTAAGAGCATGATTTCTGTGTCATGTGGCATTTATGAAGCTGAAAGCTAATAGACAAGGCACTTCATTTTCTAAGAAATCAGCACCAGTGTTGTGGGCCTCTTGGCTAGGCTTGGTGTTCTTCAACAGCAGCGTTTTTATCCGCCATTCTGATACGGTAGCCCATACAAAATGGGAAAAAACCCACGTGAACAAGATACAAATCAGCACAGAATGACAAGCAGGATGGCATGGACATTCTCGTACCCAGGTGCCAGAAAATGGAAGAGACGTGATTATTTGGCAAGTGAACCCTGTGCTCATAGTTTAAATTTAGATTCTAGAAACTTTCTACAGGTGTCCCTTCAAAGTAGTATGTTTTGTAATCAGGAATGCAAGTAGTTCTGCTGGACATTTTTTTCTGTCATTTGTGGTTGATGTACATTTGAATAATGTAAAAATATCCCGTGTAAACTGATAGGCCAGTGGTGTCAGAACGTCGCTGCTTGGAATCGAAAGTCGACAGACAAGCAGAGCAGTTTCTGCATGTGTTCTTGGAAAGGTTTAAGGAATTTGAAAGTTAGTGGAAACAGCATCTGTCAACTATTATTGTAGTGTTGCTCTTCCTCGTTTAGCAAGCTGTCAACCAGTAAGTTATCGGAAAATCAGGCAAATGAATTTTTGTGTACAGGCCTTGTCAAGTGCTGGAGGCCCGATCGTGTCTTTTCTTGGCAATGACATTGTAGGTTCATGTAAAAAATCAAAGCAACCTATTGCTTCACTGAAAGATATCGAGTTAGGACAAGTGAAAATACTTGTTTTCTGCTATAATAAATATTTAATAACTCTGCTGTAAATAAGAACCAGTTGGAAAACAGAATTTAGTAGCAGGATACTTCAGATTTCTCTGAAGTGAGCTCAATGCTCCTTTTAGCAGCTAAAGCCGTTACAGATGTCAGCTGAGGAGAACTAACATCTTCATAATCTATTTATCACAAGTGAAAGCTGGTTTGCTACTTGTTCATGTATATGTGACTTTCATTTCACTCTCTCCATCATGTCCACTTCAAAGAAAGTAAGCTGAGATTCTGAAATAGCTTTTCTTGCAGATCCTTTTCTTCCTTCAAGGTAGATATTATGTAAGAGACAAAAAAAAAAACTTTTCTAGGAAATGCTCTTTTTTCATGAATTTGCATGTACTTTTGTTTATGTTAAAGTCACCATAAATGCAGTAGGAAGTTGTTATATTTTTATATGTGTCTCCTTCAGAGATTTCAAAATCCCGATTTTAGAACTAAATGTATGCAAGAAATGTATTCGGGCCAGTTGAAGAGGAGGAGCTTGACCCCTCCAAAGATTGGCCATTTCACTACATCTTTGAAAACTGTTTTCACTATATCTGCCTAAAAAGTGTTTTTTAAATTCTGGGATTTTAAGACTGAGTGAAGAATTTATGCGAACTGGAAGAAGGATCATAGGAAAGATCACTTAAAAATGGAAGAGGTAGGGGGAGGACAAGCCCCAAACTATTCCATACCCTTTTGTTCCCTCCCAAGATTCTGGGCTGATACTGCAGTGACATTGTTCTCCTGAATGGAATGTTTACTTGAGTAAGATGGTGTTGGAGAAAAAAAATCCCCCCCCTTTATTTTAGCTTTAATATTCTTAGGATCACTCAGCTGCTGGATTGTGCTGTGCACTGCTTGAAAAGAAGCAGAAATTGCAAGATAAGATCAACTGCTCACCTGGGGAGACTTAAACAAGTTTCATATTTGAAGCACATGTTCCAAATGCTAGTCAGGAGTGGACAGCATTAAGTTCTTACATCTGGTGCTGAACTGCTTGCTTTTATGTTGGTTTCTTTTCTTGTTTTATTGTTTAGAAGGCTAATAAAACCTCACAATAATATCTCATAATCAGTATAGCGTATCTCCAGGCACCTTTTGCATGTTGTATTTGCCAGGAAGAACATACATCGTAGTTTATTTTGCCTACAGAAATGTTGAAGGTTCGCATCTGGATCCCTTTGGAAATAAATTTATGATTTGTGCCAGTGCAAAAAAAGGAAGAGGAAAATATTCTGCACTGGATGAATATGTTGTAATTCATTTTGGCTGGGTGGTAAACACGATTAATTATCCAAGCAAAAGATAGACCTTTTGGCATGGCGTCAGCTGCTGCCTATTGCCATAAATGTTTCCAAGCCAAGGTTCCAGCCATTTTCATTTGGCCTTGGTATTATTTCACTGACATAAGTTAGTTCTGAGTAAACTGAAGATGATACAGATAATAAACTGAAAATTCACCTTAAAATGAACAACGTTTATTGCATTGTAAACTTGTCTGTGTTACTACGGTATTTTTTTTACTTTTTTTTTATAGATGAACTATCTACAAAACTTTTTGTGAATACGCTCCTTTTCCTAGAAGAGTTGTGATTACTAAGCAGTTTATTTTTTGCCATCAGCAAATATTGTTCACTTAATAATATATTGAGCCATTTTAAGAGAGTTTGAGTTTTGATAGTCTTGTGTTAGTGTTGGTTATAATCAGTTGTCTGAGTCAGTCTCATAACTCCATGCAAATTGTTCCCATCAGATGATATTTTTAAAGCATGACAATGCTAAATCCAGTGAATTGTTTATGGACGGTTCTATAGCATAGTTATAGAGACAATTCTGATAAATCCGGTAGCTATAACTAAGGCATACACATATATTACTGCATCACTGTATTTCAAAGCAACACTAATGATTCTTGAAAGTGCTAGTGTCAGTTAAAGATGTCAGGAAATTCAAGGGGAAAACAGAAATAAAGTCTATGTGTTAATCTCTGTTTAATTTAAAAGTTAATGCTGAAAAGTGTACAATTGAAATTTTATTTTCCTTACTACATCCACTGATGACTGTCATGAGAGCAATAGGCTAGACATGGGATTAAAACTGTGTTAGTTAAGTAATTTACCAACTACTATACTGCAGTTCTACTCTTTCTTTAGACTGCTGGCTTGAACTATAGACTTGAGAATTCTTACACCTTTAAGACATTTTGCTAAACAAATATTAATTTAATATTAGGAGTTACATAATGGAAACTATAGGCTATAGAGTACTTACAGTATTTCAAGGACTGAATTTAATATAAAATACAATCTTTCATAGAAACACATAAATTGAATCCTTAAAGAAATAGTCTCCTACTAAATCTTCTGATATAGACAGGCATCTTCATCAAACATGCTCTGAATAGATCATGTGAATGTCAAGGTGTGAACATGTCTTGATACTATGCTTTAATTTGCCATGGGAAGTTGTTATGCTGGCTATAAATTACATGACTTGCTCATGATAAATAAATCCAAAATGAAATCTAGATAAATTATTAAGGAAATAAAGCATTGGCTTAATTTCATTGTAATTTAAGCTTATGAAAAGACACATCTTTGAACTGGAATTGATTGAAGCATTTTAGACCGAATATGTTGACAATGAAATCCGGTTATTCTCCTGTAGATACTCAGATACAAAAACTTACTCTGAGCTGCCAGCAAGATCCTGTGGGAGACATTTGCTTATGGACCAGCCTTTCCTAGATCCTGATCTTGAATTTTCCTCTGATATTATGGATCAGAAGCTCATAATTATGAAGTCTTGTCTGTGTCTAAATAGTTTTTAATCAGGGCAATGTATGTTGCCCTTTCCATAGTGTGATCCCCTGGAGAAACACGTCTGGGCTAGCTTGTCTTTGATACAGATCTCTACTACTGCCTGAAGGACTTGTTTTATTAGGAGTAGGTCAGACTTTACAAGGGCTTATGTCAGCCATCTTATTCTTGTGCATTCATTTGGTGACTGTACATGCAGAACTTGGGTAAGATTTCATTCCACATAAGGGCGTCTAATAATAATTTTATTTGTCTTTGATTGTATTCCCCTATTTGATATGTGATTTCCTCACCTAAATATTAATTGCAACAGTATCAAGACTGGCATTGAAGAAATAATTAAATGTGATTATTTTTAAGCCCTTGGGTTAAGATTTTTCCAAAGAGCCCTACGCACACTGAAAATGATGGGAGAAAAACAACTTGGAGATGTCACTTGAATCTTTTAAATACTGTGTTGTCTGGTGCATCACTTAGTTTCCTTGAACTTTGCAATTTATTATCAATGAGTGTGAGAAGAGTTTGTGAAGAAGTAGAAGCCTCGTTTTCATTCCACAACATCCATTTGTCTTCTCAGTTTGTTCAGTAACATGAGCAAACTGCAGACTTGGTATTGGAGAAGCTTCTGCGTGGGAGTTCACATCCTAGCCTGTGCGTCTCTGACTTAAGAATCCCATATGGGAGAGGTAAAAGCTTTTGTTCTTGAAGTTACTTGTGTTTTAAATATTTTTCAGGTGGGGTTTTTTTTTTTGATTGTTCACTAGAAAAGCTACAATCATTAATAAATTCAGAAAATTCTCTTGCCTTAAGGTTCTTGGGGGTTTATCTCTAAACAACAGCAATGAAACACTCTTGCCCCTGAGCTTCCTTGACTACTTCTACACTAGTATTAGTATGTGAAAGTGACTTGGCAACTTTGATAAATAATTATACAGAAAAGAGGCTCTTCAAATGCTTTACTGATTGATGGTTGACCAGGGCTATGCCATCTGTCATAAAGAAATTTCAAAGAGAAATCGAGCAGATCTTACGCCTCTGTCCATTAGGAAGTCCTATCAATCGGTTCGGCGAGAGCACCCAGGGTCGTTAGCCGGTGTTACGGCCGAAGCACTAACGTGTGCCTCATGCGTCAGAGTTAACGATGCCTGCAGCTCGGCGTTTGCATCCAGAGTGTCTTCAAAGCTTGGACTTCCTTTTTCTGAAACTGTCTGTTAAAAGCAGAAACTTTGTGGGCTATTTATCTTTCTTACGTATTTAGGGACTAAAGAATGATCTTAGTCTTTCTCATTAAAAAAAAAAAAGCTGAAGAACAGGAAATTTCTCTGAGTTGGCCTTCTTATTTTGCTGTTATAGTTTTTTGGTGACTGAAGTTACATATTTCAGCCAATTTTCCATGACTACTCAAAGTAGAAAGCCCTGAGGTATGTTTTATTTGTCAGATCAGACCAACCAAAGCAAGGGTTAAACAGAGCCCTTGAAAAATGTCAGGTTACATAAAACCACAAGTATTTCTAAAGTGAAAGGCATGTGAGAAAACAGGTCAGAAATCACGATGTCTCCGGAAGATGAAGTCGCCACTATTTATTATTTACACACCGTGTTTATTTGCCAGTGAGTAAGCTCCTTGTCGGGATAAATACTGTGGTTATAGTGATACCACACTGGAGCTGCATCATCCGTCAGTGGAGCACAGCTCGGAGGACCAGCATCCTGGTAACGTGTTTCCCAATATGAAGGTGAGCATTTGCCTCATAGTAGTTTCTTCCTTGTGAGAAACTATCCATGAACAATTGAAGAAAAACCTAAAGGAAAAGAGTGGAAAGGGAAAGGAGAGTTTTCAAGTGCCTCAAGGAAAAATGCATACTTTTTTAGCCTGTGTATTCCTTAGTAGCAAGGAAGAGCAAAGATTATTTAAAAAAAAAAAAACAAAAACAAAAACAACAAAACCCACACCCAAAAAAAAAAAAAGTTTGAAATTTATTTTCTGAAGACATTTCATATTGTCTTTAGACATATATATGTATATTCATATGTGTATATACATACATGTTTGGATCTAAATATCTTTATAGCTTTGGCAGGAGCCAACTGAAGGCAGACAGAATGTGAGCTTTCCCCCTCTGGCTCTGTGTAGCCCCACACATGCTTGCCCAGTCCTCCAGATCCTTTGAGAAGAAGCTGCCAGATGGAGCAAAGTGACTCCATATTACATGTACATCTTAGCATGTAAAAATAATACAGGCTTGATACGTATCTAAGAGGTTTCCGAGCAATCTGAGAATGTTTTAAAGGTTTTCATGAGATCACCTGTTTGATTTTAATTTGTTGCAGAAACCAGCGTTTTCACTGCAATCTGCTGACACTGCAGCTAGCTCCCTGTGCCGGTTATCTCTGGTTTGGTCCTCTCTTGTGTTGTACCTTTCTGACACTGAAAAAAATTAGCTATTCAGGATCGTAATACTCACTGAGGAAGAGACCATGGTTTGGTGACATAAAAGTGTGTGTATCTGCAGAGCGTGTCAAGCAGTTGGGAAATAGTGGCTGTGTTCTCAGCATGTCTGGATCCTCTATAGAAGGTGACATATGGGGAGCCAAAATTGTATGACACATTTTTTTAAATTATAGTGACTATTCTGAGATACGTTGGCTGGGTAATTTCTCTGGTTTTGACTTTCATTTTGTTTACAAGGTTTTAAGAATCAAATGAGCTTTTATTTCGAATGGCACAGTGTAATACTTCATGCGAGAGTAGTTTATATACTCTCACCGGTTTGCAGTTAACTTTCAAGTAAAACTTCCAGATTTTTTTTTTCTTTGTTACAGAAAGGCTTGAAATATCAGTGCGGAAAGTTTAGGCTTGCTTCTTTTTTTCCAATGGTGTTTCTTCCTTTCCTCTGCTCTGTAAGATGTTGGTGTGTTCCCTGGGGACAGCACACTGAACCAATGCTCTGACAGCTCCGGTTTTATCCCTGGTCTGTTCTTTTCTGTTTTTTTCCTGAATAAGTCATTTTATCTGTCTGCATTTCTGTTCATCTCATGTATGTAGTGGGAATAACGATACTGTGACTTTGACTGAAATAAAGTAGAAATTTTGTCATGAAAATCAATAAGTAAAATCTTGTTAGTGAACTAAGGTGCATTCCCTGTTTTCTTTCTCTTACTCTTAAATAGGTGGTTTTGAGGATTTTCTTTTCAGCTTGGATAAGATGCCTGTGGAAGTATCAGATACCTTGTCAAAGTAGTAAAAAATACTAGCTGAGCTGAAGGTATTTTGTAAATTTCAGAGACAAGAAATGGCTTTGAAAGTTTTCTGAGAGATGTGATTTCTCTC
>NW_010123015.1:51743-91350 GCF_000699245.1 Pterocles gutturalis
TTTATTCTCCGACCACATTCATGGAAGCTGTTTTCACACATAATTTGTGCCAGCAAATGCTTTTCCTCCCCAAATCCCCTAATTCTGCATCTCATAGATGTGGATGGCTTTCTTTGAATAAGCTTTTGCAAAACACCATGTAGCAAACCCTTGGTACAGACAGTTTGGTGTTAGGGATTTATTCGCTGCCATTTCAAATGTGTCTCCATCTCCATCTAGTACAGCTCCCTACTGACAGCACAATTCCCGTGAACTCTGTCAAAGATGAATGTGAGAGCATAGGAGCTGCAGCAAGGATGAGGAGCAGAAGACACGATGAATAGCTCCTGAGGGTGTACAACACACAGGAAGACAAAGGAGATAGCACTTCAGCTCGCGGGGAAGAGGCATCATTTCTCAGCATGATGAAGTGCTTCCACGGAGCTGTAGCAGCTACAATAGCACTTACATCTGGTAACTTAGCTTTTATAGGGTTCTTTTGCCAGATTTTTCAGTATTTCAATGAACATATGTATGTTTATATTGGAGAAAGGAGTTTGCTTTAATGTCATCCCTTCTGAGACACACTTGGTAATAAACAACTCCAGGTCACGCCTTACATTTTTGCATCAGGAGTGAACTCAAAATGTTATGCTGAATTTCAGACTAATGCTCTTTATCGGTTCAGAATACACCTGGGTTTTTGAAAAAATATATACCCCAATATAGGATTGGTGTATGAACTTCAGGTGCCCTGAGTTAGTTATTTTCTTTATTTTAGGTCCTGATGTCTTTTGATTTTTGCCACTGAAGTGATCAGAGTTGAATGAAGCTTCATGCACACAGGTCAGGGAATGTGAGGAATTGGTGCCATGTGTTTCCCATTGTGGGAACCTTTATGATATCATCGGCGGAGAACATGCTCAATATGCCTTCCAGACTTGGCATGCTCTTTAGATTGCATGATTGGTTGGGACTGTGTCAGTACAACATTCATATTCCTTTGGGTGCACAAATATTAAGATATTTAAAACATATAATCCCTAAGAGGAAAGTTGGGAACTTTTTTCCAAAAAGGAAAAAAAAAAAAAGAACCTTTATATTCCTGATGAAAATGTATACAGTATCTCAGTTAACAGCTTGACCTCCTTTTGCTGTGGGGACTGTAAGAAACTTCCTGTTCAGTGGACCGCTAATTCTTACCTAGCCATCCTTAGGTACTCACAGAAAAACAAATTTTTGGTCCCAGTTGCTAGAAACAATGTCCTCCTTCTGTCAGCATATGGATAACAGCTGTCATTGCCACTAGTATTGTCTGCTGTCCCAGTCCTTTTTCTGTCCAAGTCCAGAAACCAATTCAGAAAATAAGAATAAATAATCAAGGCATGTGGAAATGAGCCCAAGCTTTTTTATTTACAACACCTGTTGCCTTTTATAGGGTTGGCACAGTGAGTCTAAGCCACGATGGCTTTCTAGATTGCATGATAATTGGTCCTTCTGAAAAGTGTCTTTGCAGTTTGTTGGGTAACTCTTAATTTTTGTTAAAAGGTTAAAAGTAAAAGAAAAAATATCACTGTGCATCTACTGCAAAGCAATAGGAAGAAAAGTTGGAAGGGGTCAGAACCGTGCACGTTTTCACGTTGTAAGTGGAATGATTGCAGTCAACTCTAGTGTAGTTCCCCCATCACTGTGCATGCGTGTGCCAAGGCAGGGAACATTAAACGCCTCCTAGAGAAAACTGTCCCAACTGTCCTCCTCCTCTTCATTCTTCTCCCTCTTCTACTGATTTCCATATTCACTGCAATTCTCTTTATATACCCCTAGATTGTCTCTTCTAAATTTTCTAAATGTAGAGAGAAAAGCCTCTCTTCCTATTTCCTCAGCTGTTTCAAAAATTTCACTTGATTTGTTCCTTAATTTCTACCTTATGAAGCCGTGTCCATTTAAGCTGAGATTTTTTTGATCTTTCAAACTAAGCAGAGTTTTCACATGCAGTATTTGAATACAAGATCGGGCGAGTCTGGGCTGACTCCTGGTGACAGGGCTAGCAACGCGGTCGGCGGTGTGCTGAGGCATCTGGTCTTTGGTGTTGTGAGATTGTACTGACCCAGAGCTGCTCAACACAGCCACGTACAGCTGTGCTTTAGGTGTGATCTTGGAAATAAATCACTTATATGAGTTTTTTTAGGGCACACCTAAGTTTGTTATTTTTAGATTAACTGGTAGAGCTGGAAGTCGATAGGCTTTGGAGAACGCAGACCCTTCTTCAGATCAGACAAATTAACTTGTTTTCCTGACTATGCTGATTGGTTTGATGAATAATATTTTACCCGTCTAGAAACCCTGTCTTATCTTTATCCTTAAGATAAGGATACGAAAAATTAAGCGTTGTTTATTGTAGGTTAGAATTGGCATCACTTTTGTGTGATGAAATATACAAAGATGGAAAGAGGACAAAAATGGCAAACAACCTTAATTAGAACTATAGAATAATTTAGGCTGGAAGGGACCTGTGGAGGTCCTGAAGTCCAGTGCCCCTGTAAAGCACAGTCAGTTATAACAATATAACCCTGAAAAATGGAACATGTTTCTTGCAAATGTGTGTATCTTGGTCTAGCATCCAGTTCCAGCTTCTGGACTGCACAGTGTTCCCTGTGTGGTGTGTCTGGCTTTGCTGCCTGTCTTTGCAGAGGTGGAGAATGATGTGCTGGAGTGCCCAGTATTGGTGATTTTATGTGCTGTCTTAAAAATAATTAATTGCTTTCTTGAGAACTGCTTGGTCTCTGGGTTTACAGGTACCTAAGTACAGGATAGAAGGAAGAAATGGAAATACATCTTCTTGAACAGCTATATGCATATTTTTATTTTAATTTGAAACAATTACTTTCTTCCAGAGCTGCCAATTATTTTTCATTTCTGTATGTAAACAAAACGTATTATAGAGTTAGAAAAGAGGACATACATTTTGGATAAAAAGGCAGTTGGCAAAAATCTTAATCAAAAATAAATGTATTTTTGTTAGTTCTACATAGAAGCACCTTTTCTGCAGTGAAAACTTTTGGAGGCTCTGTGAAATAGCTAATCATGCAGGGCTTCTGCTTGCTTGGGTTTTTTCTTAATAATTTTAGCAAGGGTACTATACAACATGAATTATCTAGAATGTGTACATAATATTTATCTACAAACATGCATATTATATTTAAAACCAAAATCTATACAACAAACCTTTAAGTGTTCAGTTTCCTGGTGAAACACCTCAGTTGAAGATGAGCACAGCCGTAGTTCAAGTGACTCCAGTGCAGTGCAAGACTGACAGCCCTGCAGTACTGCCAGGGTAGAAGGTGTGCAGGTACAGGGAGGAAAACAGGCAGCTGAAGATGTCGTAGGAGTCTACAAACATTTGTTGATCCAGAAGGGAAAGCTGAAAGGCCTGCTTCGGTGCAAACGTTTTTCATGGGTATCCAGTTGTCATTTTCTTAAAACTTTTTTTTAAACCTTGACACTAGAAAGCAAAGTGACCACTATGCTTTTTACATCATCTTTTTCAAAATCTTGTGCCGAAAAAATGTTTCTTCATAGGTAGCGGAGAGCCATTAATAGTTTGTGGAAGGAAAAGAAAATTCTTGGAGATGAGTTCTTACCAAATAGGTGTAGTTATGTTATATATAAAGAAGAAAAAGCATTGTTGTTTGAAATCTGTTATCTTTTGGCAGCACATGTCCAACTTTGGAAGCCATACATACCACCAGAGACAATGTTATTTTCATAATTTCTTTTTCTTAAAACCTGAAAGAAATTAAACAATTAAATAAAAGGCACCTGCCTGTTCTGACACATCTTTTCAAAGACCATGAGTGCCTCTAAGTGGCAGGAGTAGAGTGTATGTAGGGCACTCTAAATGTGATTAAAAGTTAACAAATCTGTGCTGAAAAGATCTTTCCATTTGTAATTTCCTGCATTGGAATAACCACACTTTGGAGGGGAAAAAAAACCCCAAAATGCAGGCATTGGCTCTGTGAACACAAGGAGATGCTGTGGCTTCCCTGGGTGGAATAATCTTCTTTCCACCTTTTAAAACTTCCTCAAACATGCCCATTTTTATCAAATCTGTGTAGGGAACCACACCTGTGTTTTTCATTGCCCCCAGAAATATTCATATGATCTGACCTTTAAACACTGAGATAAACTAGAGCGAAATGTATTAACAAAACTATTAACCTTTCAGTGGTAAAAATTTTTTTCTTAATTTATGGCTCTAATCTCCACTCAGTAAATTTTCTGAAATGGGCACCTCATGGAGGAGGTTGGCATTTGAAGTCTTTGGAAAAACTCTGTGGGCTCAGTAACTGTTGCCTTAACAGGGTCCATCTTCATATGACAGTGTCTTGGGAACAGGGTCCTTTTGCTTGGTCCTTATCACTGGGTGGAGTCCTTCCCCTTTACCGAGACTCCAGACCTCCACTAGGATAGAAATACTTAGTTTTCTGACGGGATTACTGATTTCATGCGCTGATGCCATGATTTCATCCATTAGCCACCAAATCCAACCTTCTCCAGCAGTTCTCCAACAGTCCACCCCAAAGGGTCAGTTCTCTTTAGACAGCACCACAACCATCCCAGACAAAGGTGTCCCATTTTCTGTAGGCTTGCTAGAGACCATTAGCGTTTTTGGTTTGTTTTTTTTTTTTTTTTCCTCCACAGCGGCTTCAACTAGATATCTTCTCCCTTAACAGAATAAATATCTATTAGATGCTACAAAGACAGCAGAAGACTAGAACTTTCCGAATTTAGATTTGTTGCCTTTCTTGATAGGAACATTCCCCATGCTCTGTCCCAACAATTCCTTTGGCAGTCATGTAATTTTCGTTTTGCTCTATAAAATTTCATTTCATTTTCCTGTATAAATGCTAGAATGAAACAACTATTTTCTGATTAACTGGGACAGTTTAAATCTTTTTTTTAAGCCAGTAAGGAAACTATGTTCTGTTACAATGACAAATTTGATTCCTCCAACCCTCAAAAAATCCAGAACTGTGTTTTTTATTAATAGCAGGAGTGGAAGATTTCCTCAGATTTTAAAAAAACTGTACTTAAGATAAAAATGTGTTTTGTATGTTCTCAATTAGTGTGAAAATGTGCAAATGTCACAGATTGTTAATTACTTGCAACTAGAAACATGGAAGAAGGAAAGGAGGCCCTGTAGGTTTTCTTTGATGTGGATGTGCTTCAGAGGACGGCAGCTTCCCCGTAACTCAGTGCTGAGTGAAGGAGTGGGGTGCTTCCCAGGTGATAAATTTGTTCTCTGCAGCCTGAAATTTATTTTAAGCTGTGGAAGCTGAGATATTGGCCATAGGGTCAGTTTAGGAAAATGCTACCAGCGAAACAGTTATCTGGGCCTGGTACCACCAGCATGATATAATTCAATATGTTGTTTGGCCAGCAGATCAGAGAGGGAGCTGGAATTAGGGTTGTGAGAGTGGAGCTGGCGCAGCCAAACAGTCAGGTGTCGCATCAGCCTTCTGTTTGCATTCTTCCTCATTTAAAAAAGAAAAAAAAAAAAGGAGTGAAAAAGGTTTGTTCGTTTTGTCATTACCTCTTGAAAGAAGGTCTTAGAAAGAATGACACTTGGAGGGGAAGGTAGGAGGGCACGACGGGGTGGAATGGCAGGGCAAGATTGATCCTTGAGAGGCTCAGGGAGTGGGGGGAAACATGTTACAAATGGTAATAAGGCAAGTTAAGAAAAATGATACCAGATGTGGCTGTAATGCCAACAATCAGCAAAAAATGTAAACATATATAAAGCTGTAGTAATAAAGCTGTTACAGCTGTAATGTTCAGGATGGAAAGAAAAATGAGGTCTCTCTTTTTAACTTCAGCTATATCAGGCTCTGGCCTCTGCTTTTATTTGTTTTTCTCCTTGTCCATTTCATCCTTTTAGAATAGTGATCCATCTTCACTAAAATTTGTTAGAGACCAATTCCAACATTTTGTATAAAAATAAAATACAACCAACATCTTTCACAATAAATGATTTTATTTGTATCAAGGAACACTTTTAACCTCTTCAGTATATTTCACAACCAATTAAATTTCTAAACGCATGGAAGCATTTGAAAACTCATCCTATTAAATTAAAAAGAATGTAAGGCTTAAGACTAGACCTGTCTTTCTGCGCACCCCTGCAAGCACACATGCGTGCACGTGCTGTTTCTCCTTCTCTACTGCAAAGCAGTTGTTTGATCTGCAGTGTCCACTGATGCTGGGAAAGGAGATGTAGGGCACCCGGGAGGCCACACCTCTGCCAATGAATCTTGCTCCAGTGAATCTGTGGCTCCCATGGTCTAACTGGCCAAGACTTTAAATCGCTTGTCTCCTATTAAAAAACCGCAGTACTCTGCCCTGACAGCACTGTAAAACCTGCTGACAACAGAGTGACCATTTTAAGGGCAAACCTTACTTTCTCATCAAGTGTAGCAATGGGGAGTCCTTTATGCCTTTTTTAAAATTTATTTTTATATGCAGCTCTACCTTACAAATGTTGTTTTTCAAAAGGCCATTATGTTGGTCTATGTCTACATTGTGTGAAGTGATCCATGGCTGCAGAACGTTGTGTTTTTCACTAGTTATGAATTTAATGATTCAGTATTTGATAATTAGGGATTGCTTCCTATTGATCCCATGGCTCTTCCTAGCTTTAATAATGCAATAGCATTTGCATCATTTATTATTAATGACTAAAATTTTCAGGACTTTCAGTTTTTCCCTTTTTTTTTCAATAGCTTTTTGGGACTCCCTAATAATTGCAACACATCAGTCTAGAGGGTTAGTGCAATCCTAATACATCCTGAGTGTGAATGACTAACAAGTTGTCTCGCTCTTGTAAGAGCTGTAAATTTTGCATGTAACTGTGCAAAGAAACTATAACCTTTTACGGTTTGGGGGGTTGATTCACTAAGTTTGCACCACATTTCTCTCATTTCATGGGCTCTTGTATATATGATTAAAGGGAAATATTTTTTAATGAACTGTTTTGTAAAACTATACTCTGAGCTTAGAGAAAGTGTTTACATTGCAATAGTGCTTGGACTTTCCAGTCCTGATTATTATACCATGTTGGTCAGTCCTTTCCTTATTTTGTAAGGAAGCTTTTAAGATTGTTGTCTGACAGATGATGCTCCACTCTGCTTTAGCATTTCATTCATATGTATTCTTCCAGTCCCTGTCATGGCATAAATACTTCCTGTCATCTTTTGTTCTGATTTGTTGACTGTTTTCTCTATTTGCATTCAAGTGGGAAATTATCCGAATGTACAGGCAAAATATTGTGATTGCTTCCATCAGAAGGATTCAGCTTTGTGTTTGGCCTAGATCAGCGGAGATGACTGTGTACCATTAGCATGACTGCAGCAGGGTTTCGTTCTTGCAGTACGTGAGAAGCGTTGCTGTCAAGAGGAGATGTAGAGAGCAGCAAGGTTATGTCTGCTTACTTGTCTCTGTGTGTATGCTCGGTGTTGCTTTTGCCTGTGACAGTTTGATTTACTGCTAAGAGTAAGCACAGAGTCACCATTTCTGAGATGTACTCTTCTCCTAAGATGAAATGAGATCTGAAATTTGTGGCTTTTACAGGTGTAACAATACACTAGTTCAAGCAGGTTTTTTTATTCTATGTCCTCTACACTGATTACATGAAAAGTTCAGTAATTCGAACTTTTAAGTTCTGCTTGAGAAACAGTAAATTTTCTTATTAGTGAATTAAGATTCCTTACTATTACTGCTCTATGTGAAATAAAACCACCAATTCTGTCTGGGAAACTTTTCCACTACCTGTGTTGGTTTCTCCTAACCTTAAGTATATAGAAGAGGCAGTCTCAAAACAGGAAAATAATATCCAGGAGGAACAAAGGCTTTTTTTTCTGCACGTTGCTGCTACAGCAGTAAGCATCACAACCTGTCAGGTGCTTCTTGCTGTATGTAAGCATCGATCTTTCAGTAGCTTCCTCCTCAGACTTCTCTTGCTCCTGTTTGATCATATGCCATTGGCCTGTCCTTTCCGCAGGCCCTGTGTGCCACGAGCACCCATGGTCAGACTCACCTCTCCTCTATGTCTGGCTCACGTGGCTGTGAAGGGGAAGAGCTGCAGCACTGTCTGATAGCTGTGGTTTTTGCTTTTGGAGGGGTGCTCTGCTCAAATCCCTTCTAATACCATGTAATGCAGCTTGAGCAGCACCATAAACCCGCCTGGAGCGTTGATTTCATGAGTTCCTCTAGAGTCAGTGGTCTGGTGTTGCCAGAATAGGGTATTTTTGCAGAGAAGGATTAGCAGAATAGTCAGGTAATGCAGAGGAAAATAGGTATTGGAGGGGGGAAAAAAAAAGTCACAGGATTGTAATGAGCCACTTCTTTCAAGTGCTTGTACAAAAATATTCTTCAGAAGAGTTTGAGTTGAAAAAAGTAATGCCTCCTGAGAGCCATTTGGTATTCTCTTGAAAACAGGAAAAAAATTAAATGCTTTTTGCAAAACGCCTGAAACAACACAGCTTTGAGCTATGGACAGCAAATGAAGTCAGAGAGAAGGAAACTGCTGTTGTCAAGTTAACTTACTACTGAGAAATTTGCTATGAATTTCATTAATCGAATTTATAGTAACTCAAGATAAACATCTGAGATGCCAATGTGTTATCACAGGTATCTCTGCAGTTCATGGGAATGCTGAAACAGTTGTACAACATCTACAGTTTATTTTTTGAGAATTAGACCTTATCTTGGGCCACCCACAGTCACTCCAGTGACTAACAGGAACTGCTCATTCACTCTCTTATTTCCAGTGTGTGCAAGGCTGCAGAAGGCTCCACTGCCCCTCCGGGGTCCTGGACCTGCACCAGCCACAACAGCACCGTGGGGAGAGGATGCTGCCGCGATTCCCATCTCCAAGTCCACTGAAGTTGCTTTGCTTCCTCCATACCTGTGGAGGAAAGTGGGGGGGATAATTTGGTGCAGGCAAGAACCCTCTCCAGCCCTTTGCCCTGAAGATAAGGATGGATAAATAAATAATGACACTGTGGTCAGGGAGGCAGGTTGTTCAGAAAGGAGGCAAGAAGTCAAGCGTGGGAGTTAAGCTGGTGCAGATAGAGAGGAGGGAAGAGGAAAATGTGGGAGGTCATTTATTCCTTTGTGGAGTGCACCATTAAGTTTGCATTTTCACTCTGTAGTTAACACAAATTAGAGTTTTGTCATGGGGAGTTTTAAATCCTCAAAAAACCTTTTAGAAATCTCGTTCTTTGTTTGTAAAATCTTATTATTTTAGTAAAAAATGATACTATAATCCTCTCATGGCTCCTTATTTCCTTTTAAGGAAATACAAATGTTTTTGTGGAAAGAATCTTACACCTGTAATAAACAAAGTTTTTAAAAATTGCATTGCCAATCGTAAGAATATTCATCTATGTGCTTTTCTTATTTTGGGTGTGAAACGGTGCTGGGTGACCTCTCTGCCTCCTCACGGAAAGCCAATGCCACATTGGCCACATGCACAGCATGCTCCGATCCTCTGGCAATAAATGGCTAGCCAGAGCTTGAAATTTAAGAAATGAGTTACTTATTTTTAAAAACAGGTTCTAATCCCTCGGGAGGTGAAGGGGCAGGTGTGCAGGGTGGGTGGTTGGTTGCAGATGGTCTGCTCAGCTGCTCCTACACCTGAAGGAGTGGAGGAAGCGCTGCTCCTCCCGCCTCTCTCTCCCCCCCAGGTGTCAGTGTTGGTCCACACGAGGAAGGATCAGACACAGCTCATCCCGCTCCATCACCTCTGTGTACCTGTGCGCGTGGCACCGAGACTTGGGCTGGGAGAGATCTGGGACGGGGCACTTGGACTGTAAGTGTTTTGGTCAGCATTAGGTGATAGCCATGGAAATAGTGGAGTCTGTTGTATTATGCATTTCAAACAACACTCTTCTCCTCAACAGAAGTGTTGTTCTCCGTTCCTAAACACTCCCGCTGCCCACCTGCCCCAGACCTGATCTTCTGACCAAGCTGGTAGGAAGGTCAAGGAGCCGTGGCACCAGGCTGAGGTGGGACCTCCGTGGGTGGCTGGGCCCAGGCCATCTTTACTCTCCTGCACCGGTCTCCTCAGAGGGCTGGGTGGCCGTGTGGCAGGACCAGGCAGGGCAGCGTGTTTCCCTTCTCAGCAGAGACCAGCGGCACAGAGCGGGGCCAAGGGCTCGGCAGCTGCTCTCCTGGCTGCCATGTCCCACGGGTGCTGCAGGGTCCCTGTGCAGAGCGGCTCCTCCCCAGCGGGCCCTGCTGCCACGCTGCTCCCCTCAGGTGGGGACCCCGGCAGGGCGCTGTGCTGAGGGGCCACAGCTGAGCAAAGGGCACAAAGGAGGAGAGGTAAGCTGGGGAGTCCCCGGGCTGCTGAGGAGATTGCTGAAATTGTGAGGGAAACACAAGTCTTTTTGGGGATATTTTGAAGTATCCTGAAGCTGGTAAGGTAAGCTACATGGCTTGTAGTTACCAAAAACGTCGCAGAAATTAAATTTGTCCTAAATCCAGTTTTAATTTCTGTGAGGCGGCCGGGGCCGCGATGCCAGTCACCCGCAGGAGCGCAGGCAGGACGCGGCCCATCAGTGCTGGTGGGCGTCCCCCTCTTTAAACAGCGTCTGCTGCCGTAATGGAATAATTACAGAATCTCGGGCTGTTATCCAATTACTCTGACGTTTCGCCATTCTTTGCCGCTAACTGGATTAGGTTCATTGTAAAAAGATTAGCTGTGGCGTGGAGCTGAGCGTGACGGAGAGGCGCCTGGGCCTCCACTCCTGGGGGCAGTGGAAAAGAGAAGGGTTCCTCTCAGCATTGGCCCTTGATAATTGCTGCTGTTGCCAGCTGCATTGCCACAGTAGTTCATGTCCATTTTCTAGAGTAGTGAAACATCCTAAAACTTCCTGTAACTGAAATGGAATTCATTTTACGTGCAGTAGTTGGTATGGATGCTATGTCTTCTCTCTGAAAGATCTGTTTTTAAAAATATTAGGCTGATCAGTAATCATTTCAGTTATTTACGTCACAGCAGGTTTGATACTTCCATAACACACAGTTTTTCATCTGCAATTTTTTTTGTTTCTCTCTTCTTGCTTTCTGATTTTGATTGGCATAAACATTATGAGTGCTAGTTGTTACTAACCAGTCAGACTGTGCAGATTTACATTTCCAGTTTTACATTTCACTTACATTAACCACATTGTCACTAAATACATTTTTACTTTGATTATTACGATCTTCCATGCGTGATGGGCCTTGGTGTGTTTCCTGTGCACAAAGCCCAGCATTTCGGAGGCTGCTGAAGAATCACATTTTCTATTGAAGTACACGAACTGCAACAACAACAATAAAAAAGGGAGCGTGGGGAGATGGGCTTGTCAGAGCTGAAAAAAGAAAAAAGTGTTTTAAAATTATTTTGATGCTCTTTAATTTCGCTTGTGTCTTTTCTGCCAACTTGTACTCTCATTGAAGTCGGTGGGATTTTTGCCACAGAATTAAATAAGGACATAATGGAACATTGCTAACATCACTGCCTGGCTTTTCCCCTCCCCTTCCTAAAATGGTTTTCTTCCCTTCTTTCATTTTTATTTTTTTTCTCAATGAAAGCTGGCATAATAATTATCTGGAGCCATATTTAGTGAGTGTAATTATAGTATCTTTTTTCATACATAGTTTACTCTAAAACGTTAAATCTGATTTATTTTAGCTCTGGATAAGATTTACTATTCTGTAGGCAATAGTAGATGATTTTTAAATTACATCAATTGTTTCAGCATCATATAAAGTATGTTATTTTGTAAGAAAAGGTAAATAGCTATGCACATGATTTTTGTGCATGTATCAGTCAGGGTTGCCAGCCCACAACTTTCCTCCCCACATCTGTGCTGTAACTGGCTTTATATCTAAACAATGTTACTTGAATGCGAAGTCTGGATGGGGACAAAACATAACTGTCTTAGAGATTTCCTTCGTGGTAGTTTTTGGATTTGATTCACTAGTATAAATGGCTTGTAAGCTTGATTTAGACATTTCCAAGTCTTCTTTCATTCTATGTAATATTTTTGGGGAAATTTCTAAATAGGTTTTAAAAATGCTTCAACACTTCCTCTGTTGTGTGATTAAAAAGTTTGCCAAAATGAAGCTGTTCCTGTTGTATCTGTTTTTTTAAATGAGCAGCTTAGCCTATTAGGAAGATCTCAGATCTGTTACATTTCAGTTTTCCAATTGCTGCTGTGAAGACAGGTTTCAAGCTTAACTAAGCATAACCTTTTAGTCTTTCTAAATGGGGCTATAGTTCAGTAGTTCAAATTTTGGAATTTATAAAATGTACTATGAAAACTGCAGCTCTTATGCGTTAGTAAGGCAAGTTCATTTCCTGATCAAAGCCAATCAGCACTGAATTTATGTTTCTTCTTTTCAAAGGTGAATTGCTAAAGGACTGAAACTGTACTCCTTTTAACTGCTGTAATAGAATAGGTATAGGAAATAAGGCATGCAGAAAGCTTTCTCCTGAAGTTTTCCCAGAATCAGCACCTAATTTTCCTTTCAAGTGTACAACTTAAGCTGCTACATTTTTCCACTTGAAGCAAAATAACCCTCAAGTAAAGCAGATTTTGACAAATTCCTGCTCACCGTGCCAACCAATGGCCGATAACTGCAGCCTTTCCAAGCAGGTTACACTTGACCCTTTTGTAACTTTTTTCCTACCTTTCTCCCTACCTTTCCTCTGCCATCATCTCGTGATTTTACGGATCCTGTCTTCCCCATTTCCTAATTATGTCTGTGGAACTTGATCATTATATGAGTAATTGGAGTTCTGATACAGGCTTACAGCATGCATTACGATGTAATATGAAATGTAGACACTTCTGCGCTAAGTGGAAGTGACAGATCAGAGCTTACAAATTGCATTCATTCACTTAAGAACCGCCTGGGACCTCTAAATTGATCACATGTGTTGTATGGATTATGTAATATTAATTAGGGTGGTATCCAATAGTGCAGCTGTGGTCCTTTTGATGGTTCTATTAAATCTCTGTTTTCGGAGGTTTGTAATTCAGTTCTGCAAGCCTTTTATTTCAAGGGAGGAAAACTTGAAGCGTAATTCTTTCTTCACTGAAATTGAGAAGGGTTAGCATAGGTACAGGTAAATTTAAGAATGAATCAAAGAAAAACGGTATTCGGGAGGTCTCAGAATTCCAGGTACTTTTGCACCTATATTCAACCGCTTTTCATCTGAAAACTGAATATTTTCTGTTTTAACTAAAAACCATAATGTACTTTATTGCCCTGCTACTATAGCATTAATTTTTTTACAAAAGTTGATGATACTTTTGTGTTTCTTGAAGTATGTTGATCATTATTACTCTGTATTTATGGCATATATGTATAACATACAGTGTTTGTGATTGTTATGTGTGAATTTTGTTAGAAAAGAACTAAACTAAGGCATAGGTGGTACATTGTTTGTCCAAGGAAACATAAAAAAGTTAAATCTTTAAGAGTAAGGTCAATTCTTCCTGATTCCTGTGCTCAATCTTCTTAACTTCAACTTCTCAGTGATTTTGATTTGATGATAAAATATTTTTATGAGGATGTGAACATGCTGCAGTTATTTTGTGCAATATTTTTAGTTGCTCCTGGGTTGGATGCTTATAATGAACGATATGTGATGTTAATGTTTTGAAGTTAATTAGAATTACTCACAAACTTTGCTCTAAAAGTTAATTTCTCCTGAAACTCAGCAGCTTTCTAAGGCTGATTTAATTTGCAATATGAGTAGTGTATCTTGTGATTCACACCTTTAAGCTCCAATCTTTCTAGCAAAAACTAATATTGAATAGTCATAAAGAAATTAAAGGACTGTATTTGCTATCTACAAATTATATTAAGAATTATAAAAAAAATTACATTAGAGCTCTGTAGGGTAATGAGCCTGATTGGGTGTTGGTGATTCCTCTGCAGTGTGACTGATACTAGTAAATTCATATATGTGACCTTTTCCCCTTCATATATAACTTTCGGTTCAGAACAACAATGAACTGCATCAGGCAGCGTGCTCAGAGCACTTCCCAGGCTATTGGAGCATTCAGACGTGGGCGGTGTAGTCTTACGACATGATTGCTTTGCACTGCTTTTTCCAAAGACGCTGTGTGCAAACCTTATTTAAGGCCTGCATAAATAGTTCTTATGTATTAAGAAGTTTCCTAGTTTAGTACATAGTGGTAAAAAGCTGTCATTATGGAGTTATTTGGGATTCCTTGTATTTTTTTTCTCAACACATACATTAATATTCATGTTGAAAAAACATGCTCCAAGTATCATGTCTCCTTTTGTGTCCTGTTTTAAAGGATCAGTGGCCCACATTCGCTTTCTTGTCCTTTTGCATTTTTATTCAATGCTATGTTTGCTCTGAAGTTTACAGAAACTTGCTGTAAAGCAGTTCTTTTCCTTCTAGTTACTTTTGGTATCTTCCAGCCCCGAAGAGCTGCACTGCAGTGAGTCCCCATGCACATTGCATTTCTCCCATGTGGAGTACTAATTCCTTCCTCAAAGCAATTTCCTCAAAAGCATTGCAAAGCAAGGTTCAAAATTGTCAATATCAACCTTACTGTAGTGGCATGAAAATAAGATCTTTTTTTTTTTCCTTTTTTTCATAGTTGTATGCCAGTTTTAGGTTTTCAGTATATACAATACAGTTTCAGTATGTCCAATATAATGGTCAATTTTTTCTTTTAAAAACACCCAAGAATACTCTGGAATGATCCGCTAGAGTAGGAGAAAGGTAAAAGTTTGCCACTGGGATCACATAATTTTCATCATGTTCAGAGAATATTTGATCACAGGGTATCAGAGATGTTATGTAATGTTTGAGTTGGTTAATTATCAGATCATAGATTTCTTGTTGGCTGCAAAATAAAAAATGCACATGAATACGTATGCCTTTTTATAGGGGTTTTGTGTTTTGTTGTGAGAACGGGATTTATCCCTTGATGCACATATTTATATCATCAGTCTTTGTGGTTGATACAGAAAACTCTTTTTTTTAATCTTTTGCTGAATGCAAAAGGTTATCCTTGCATTAAAAGGACCTTCTTGATTCTAAACTGTGAATCGTATCACCTGCTGAATTGAATTTTAGCTGTATCACAAAAAGTAATTGGGAGTAGAATGAGTTCTTACTATCCTTTATATGTCTTCATATTTTTCCACATTTATTTTGGCTTAGTTATATTTTAAATGTGAACAGATACCACCTTTGGCTTTTAGAAAATAACTTTTTTTGAAAATGCTTTTTAAAAAATCATTTAAAATTCTACAGTAGTATTGTTGCCAATAGGAAAATATCACTTCTGCATGCAAACACAAAGTATTACCTTATGCTTATTCAAGAGTGCAGTGTTTCCAGTAGTGTTTTTGTTTGAGCATGTGCTTAATGGATTTTATTTAATGGAGTCACTTCAGCTTGCTTCTTACCCAGCCAGCTGAAAGTCTGACTTGTATTTAAGTCCTGAATATAAAATGTGATTAGATTTTTTTATGTAATGCTCTCTTCTGAAGAACAGATAGTAGCTTTTATTATTCTGAAAATAAATTATAAAATGCTGTCTTGGATGGCAGTATTTGGATGTCTCAAGACTCTGGATTACAAAGCGTTCAGGGCACGGTCTTTTCACCCTGATAGCAGCACATGGGTTAGTGCTTGTTTACAAACCAGGCTGTTGTCGAGAGGCAGCTGCAGGATGAGCCTCGCTCCTGCTCCTGGGCCAGCTGTTGGTGAAGGCCTCCTCCATCCCCGCCCCAGGTCAGATAATGTTCTGGCTGTTTTGTGCCGTGTTATCTTAATGCTGTTGTCTGGAGCCTGTGTTACGGGGTGCTCAGGGGGAATGCTGCAGCCCTGCCGCTGGGTGAGGGGGAGTTGGGTAAAGATTGAAGCCTGGAGGGCAGCTTGCTCTGCGTCTCCCTGGCTCTTCCCAGGCCAGCAGGATCCTGCAGGGAAGAGGTGGTCATCCCGAGGAGATACTGGTGCAGAATGCCAGCTGTTACACATTGGGTAGTTTCCTGTCTTCTTTTGGGTGGAGTTTCCATCTCCAAGGTCAAGCTGGATGGCAGCGTTTTGTGGCTATTGGTGTGACTTTTTCCACCAGAGAAGGAAGGCTTTAGTGGACAGGCCCTCCTATCTAATGTAGTACTTGACTTCACTGGTTCCTAGTGAAAATTACGGGGTATTTTGCGTTGCAGTACTATGTGCTATTTTTCCCGTAACTTTTTCCTCAACTTCTGTGTGTCCGAAACTGGAATATAATTGTGTGCATTTGAGATCCTTCTTTGTCTTTTGTTTTTTCTTCTTCTTTTCATTAGTAATTAATTAATTTTATATTCAACTCTTCCCCAAATTTCAAAGCAATGAATGAGTAGGGAATATGCCTGTTTCCAGACGAGGCATCACTGTCTTTGGTTTCACTGGTAGCCTGTGTCAGAGCCCTGCCAGCAGCTATCCTCTCTGGCTGCACGGCCTCAGCCCGTTGTACAGAGAAGGTTACTTTCTGGGGAGTCATTAAAGCATGTTCTGAAATTGTTCTAGTTTCACTCCATTGCTGGTTTTGCTGCAGGTCTTAAAGCAGATTTGCCATAAAATCTAGCGGATACTTACATGTTTTAATCATCTGGCTTAATAGAGTGGCTCTTGTATTAAATACACTGCATGGCTGAATGTTTGAACCATATTGTACTGCTGGAAAATCCATCTCTAATGAGATTTCACTGGAAGTTAACAGAGTGATATAAAGAAATGAAGCAAAAGGGCAATTTAACAATCTACTGTTTATATGAAATATAAACTTTTTTGATGAGTAAAGACTTTTAACTTGAAATGCTGAAATCAGAGAAATGAATCAAGTAACCTTTTATTACCAAGAATTTAATTTAATCTTTTTTGATATCTCGGCAGTTTCATTTTCATAAAAGTTTTCCTTTATTGCTAAGCACTGAATTAAGGCATTCCGTGATTTTTCTATATGAGGGACTTTTGGGGTATTTTTGGAAGAGGAGGTATGCGGCTTTTGGGGTGTCAGTGCTATTTACCCGCTCTGTAGAGATTTTCCTTCAAAATGACATATTTTGAAAGATCCCAGAAGCATCTAAATTCTTTAGGAGACATCTTTATTTTACTTTAGTAAGAAAACTTGATAGATTTGATCAAGATTAAAACTTACTTCTTTGAGAAATTAAATTCAATATAGTTTTAAACTTCGCACATATTGAGAATGATGTTCCATCATCCAGGGTAGATTTAATATCATTATTTTAGTTCTTAAGCTAGAGACAATTTTTAATATTATTTTAATATGATAAAGCAAACTCTGTTATTAATATATATTTGGTTTTCTCACTGTAAGAGTTTGAGCAGTTTGAGTTTTTAATCCAGGAGCTCCTAGGCTGCAGATCATGTTTTATTATGCGTAATAATACCATTTGTTTTGCTGTCTCTTGTTCAAGGTCAGTTCAGGTGTTTGCAAGTTTACCAGCCCATTTCTGTACCTCCAGCTAAATGTCTGGCACTATCATTATTTATTTCTGTTCTCCTGTTAAGCATGCTGGAAGTGTGGTACAGGTGATGCAGTGGTGTAGCCTCTGGTGAATATCAAGTTAGTTCCACTACAGTAATTTAAACCTCTTTTTTTTTTTGTGTGATTTTTATAAGCTTTATATCAACTTGTGTTGATGTGGTGAAAGCCTCATATCTTCAGCCTTTTCCTGTGACCAGCCTCTCGATTTTCTGTAGCTCCTCTGCAGTGTTTGCATTAGTCAGGTAGGACAGCCAGTGCTGTATTGACAGCTTTCATTCGATGCCCTGTCTGGACTCCTTGCTCATCCTAATCTTTCTCAAGTCAATAATACTCACATGAATACTAAAAATAAGAGACCAGTGGTGATGATTTCCAATGTTGTTACTTGGCTCCCTGATAGAATTTATAATTTTCTCTACTGTGTTCCTCCTTGCACTTAGTATTATGCTCTGTCTTTTAATTTCCCATCAATGAGAGTACCTAAGCTCAGTGTTGCTCCAAGGTAAGCTGGATTCCCTTTTTGCCAAATTCTACTCTTTCCAAACAGTACTGAGTTCTGTTTACCTGATGGGTTCTTAGTATCTAAACAGCTGAAAAGATGCTGGAGATACTGAGAAGTACTAAATTTAACATGTCTTCTGCTTGACCAGAGTCCTTGAATTATTTATTCAGATACTACACATGATGATTACATAGGTTGTGTATTCTTGCAGCAGAACAGGTCATTCACGTAGCCACTAAATAATGCAATTACAATTATAGTTATTATAATTTGATATGAAACTCAATTTTCTGTTAAAAATGTGTCAATCATATATAGTCATGTTACACTGTCAGCAGATGTATGGAAAAACATCTTTGTATGCTGAGTGGTGTTCACCTTACAAAGCTGATACCTGATCAGTGATCCAGGACTTCCTTGGGTTGGTTCCAACTGTTTCTTGTGCGCAGTTGTGTCAACAAATGTCCATAACCACCACATTCCCTTTTATTAAGCAGCTCTATTCAGGTATGTGGAACTACTTGAGAGTTTGACCTCATTTTAGCAGAGTTTTCCAGACTAGTTTTTCCTTTTAAGCACAAGTCAAGTGGCCAGGGCACTAATGTAGGGAGTGGGACGTGCACATCAGACCTGCCTTTGAGCAAGTTTCAAACCACATCTACCAGCAAGGAAAGTGCCCCACTGTGAAATGACCTGTAGCCATTCTGCTTGGAGGGACTGCTCCATCCGATGTGAACACTGAAATGTAGTTCAGTGATTTCTCATCAAGTAATACCTGCTAGAGATGCATCCCGGTCAAACTCCTACTTCTCTTTGTCCCAGGATTAATAGCGAGAAAAAGACCTTAAATGTTTATGTTTCAGCATAAATGGAAAAAAAATCCAGATTTTTTCCTACATGCACTTGTGTCACACAAAAGTACTTAAAATTATAGAGATGCTGAACAAGGGCTGTGATAATGGATGGTTTTGGTCTTTTCATCTTTAACATTAGGCAGAATCAAGCTGAGGAGAAGGGAGTGACAGTGCTGAAGAATTATGGAGCAGTTGCAAAATGACGTTTTGCATCCTCTTCTACCCTTTGCAATATTGCTAAATATTAGGAAAATTCTGAAGCTGTGAATGTTGGGAAGACAGATTGTTTTTTGGAACTCTGTGGAAATACACTTTCCACCAGACTTCAGTTAAGCTGCATTTTTTAATAATTAAACTAACAAATAGCACTTACTAACACGGCTGCTAATCATAGTATTTATACTAAATAATACATATAGTATTTTTACCATAGTAACAGTATAAATGGAAGTCTTCATCTTGAAAGACATTGTATTTGTAAGCAGGGATCTCCTTGTTTATCTAAGTAAAATTTGTATTTCAGGCTCTTCTGACAGGATGAAATCCTAACTTCTTGGGTATTTCAAAACTTAGGCTAAAAGTGAATTCCCCACATCTTTGCTTCCTTTTTAAAACCCAAGAACAGCATTACAATATAGGACCACTGGAACATTTGAGCTTTCACTCTAATCTACACTTTAGCTTTAAACATCATCAATTAAAGTAATTAATAGAATTCAATTCAGAGTAAGACAAGGAGTGCAGATTCTGAACTCTTGCTTGTACCTCCATTTGTCCAGTTTAAGGGATATTAAGAGCACTGTGTGGATTCCGGTGAAATAAATGTGTGTAGTTGTATTAACTACTGTTTTGCTTCTTTTTGAGAGGTTTTCTGGGCAGCAGAGACTGTTTCAGAGATCAGAAGTGGCGGGCAGGATATTAATGAATGTATTGAAACTGAAAGAGTTGCTTTTGCAAACTGATTATTTTGCAGGGCAGTTTTTGTATCTTTAAATATATATCTTTTCAGCAAACTATAAAATGCCTCTTAAAATGAACATTTTGTAGTGTTGAGAGCAGAAATTCGGGCAGGTGGAAGGTTTATTTGTTGCTTGTTAGCTAAAAAGTATCCCTTGCTGTGCACAGAAGAGTATACAGCTTGTGACAAATTAAATTTCTAGAAGACATCCTGAGGGGAGACATGACAGAAGTGTGGTGGCATTAAACAAAAGTTTTAGTTGATGAATGAGGAGTTATTTCTGAAACACTGTAATTTTTGAAACATTGTTATATGTGAACTGTACATATACATTAATGTTAAAGTTTCTGTAGTGTGGAGTCTGGTTGTTGTTGCTGCTTATGGGAAGTGACTTGTGTGCATGGCACATCATAGCTTGTTATATATGTGATGTTAGAGAGCCCAGAGCTTTCTTGTGGGCAAAAAGAGTAGCTATGATGTCTTCAGGCTCCTGTGGGAACCAGAAATCCATTGGATTTTTGAAAATACGGCTCCTTTCAAGTGAGAAAATGAGCAGAAGACAACAACAACAAATATGCTTTTTTCCTAGGGAGCACGCAGAACACTTTTTGTGCTTTCAAGAGAGACAGGATTCTCACTGAAGAGTCTGGAAGTGTTTTCACAGAGACATTATGGAAAGCATGTTTTGCCATGTAAGATTTATAATAACCGTCTAAGTGTTTTGTATGGTTTGGGCCTGTTGGATTTCAACAGCAAACCCCAGCTCTCGCAGTGACAGGCAGAGTGATTCCCTGCTCCAGGGCTTATGTTATCGTATCCGGGAGGCAGGAGGTGACACTCAGCGTGTAGAACTGGTCAAAGAGCTCTTGGGATCACAACATCTACAGAATGCATATATTCCTTGTGCTCATTCTGTCTCCCAGGCAACCCCCAGGCACGTCCCACGTGGGGAGCCCTGCCTGCCCTGTGTTCCAGAGAGCCCCCGGGGAACTGCTTGTCATCTCGCAAAGTGAGCACAGATATGGAACGCCTCCGGTTTCACCCTCTTCACCAGACTCAGAAAGCAGAGTCCCTCTTTTATTATAACTAAGCATTCATGATCTTTTGAACTCTGAGAAAACCGCTTTTGTTGCAGAGTGCAGCTGTAGTTTCTGCAAAATCTCCTCCATTGTACGAGGTACTGAAGGAAAGAAATTAGGAGATGTGATGATGACTAAACAAATTTTTAGACTCCATGCTTGCTTTCCTTTCATGTTCAGGCTATTAAAAAGTCAATTTTAATGGAAAAGTAAACATGTAGCCAACTGTTATGTATGTGGAGAGAAAACTGTGGGTATAGTGCAGATCACTACAACAGTGCTTTACAATTCTTGGTGCTTTCAGGAGTGGGATGAATCTGTATGTTTGTGTTTCCAGCAAGTGCTGCAGAAGTGCGTGTCCTTGGTCAAAGAACAACCGTATAACTGTACTTTGTGCGTTGGTGTTGCCTGCAAACTGTTTTCATCCCCCCTTTGCCATGGTTCAGTGGTATTATAAGGGAGGGCGGTTCTTTGAAGGTTCTGGTGGGTGTTTGAAATAAACTACTTTTCCACTGTTCAGCTCATTCCTTGGGTTACATTGGGATTTAAGATTTTCTGTCTTGTTGTCCTACCTTACTGTAAGACTGTACTGATTCGTAGAAAAACCTGTATTATACCACAAAGGGGTATTAAATGAATTTAATATATGGAGGTGATTTTTTTGCCTGGTATTCCTGCCTTGTGGGACCAGATCACAGCAAAATCTGTTCTTGGCAACTCAGAAAATTAAGGTGTGTTGGTAGCTGTGTATACTTATATGAACTCCTGAACTGAGATCTTTCAATGTAGGCAATATTTTTTAATTAATACGAGGGGGAGAAAACATTTGAGAAAATCAGTCTTGGATCTTTGGGAGCCCAGACTCCAATGTACTTTTACTACCTCTGCCAGTGGTTTGGTGTGCTGTCACTGATAATTCAGCGTCTGTATCCAGGATATGTGAAGAACAATTCCCATTAATGTCATTAAGTTTATTTTAATAATATTACAATATCTGAATGCCTTAAATTAGTTGCCTAGGAAGGTAAGGTATTATAATTATGATATTTAGATTCTTGCCTGTCTGTACACGGGAGAAATCCCTATTAGCAGGCACAGTTGTCTAGTAAATAGCACTGGAGAATTGCAGAGAAAGTAGATGTGCAATAGCAGGAGTGCCAATGTAATTATGTTTTCTTCTTCTTTACGGTTACTCCTAGGGGAGAAGGAAGACGGTAATTGAAATGATTAGGTACCGGTATTACGGTGGTATTAGCTGGCACACAGGCAGTACTCAAAGCTTTGTCACGTTATAGTGGAGCTTTCTATAGGATTCACTCAAGGTAGAAATATTTAGAGTAATTAAGGGAAATAAGAGCTTAGCTTTTTAGAGGTAATTAATGACTATAGAAGAAGTAGCAATAGTAATGATAATTTGAGACACCTGGTGACAATCTAGCCCTCTTTTTATTTCTGTAAGGCTATAGTTAGAGCCCTTGGTAGTTTTGAAAGCAACTGTATTATTTCTCTTAACTGACAGATTTTATTCAATCAAGCTCTTTATGCGCTGGTTGTATGTGCCCTTATTTATTCCTGACCTTGAGTAAATGATTGTCATTTTATGTTCTAGCCAAAGTCCTTGAAATGTTCCTCTCCAGAAAAGGACTCGATATCACTGTTCTGTTCCCAGAAGATTGCTGGGTACTGTGAGGGTGGAAACCATTTGCTATTACTTAATGAAAAAATGTCCTCCATAAATCACCTCTTCAAGTGGAGCCCACAGTGAAACAGCATGAGTCTTTAGCACTGCCAGCACTCTAATAGACTTATATATCCTGGGTACTCATTATTTGATGGTTGTTAATTATAGAGTGTGTTTAAGACAGGAAGTCTGGTGTGCTGCTTAAGGAAAAAGCAGCATGCCCTATCCTACTCTTTAAAGGGAGAGGGAGCAGGCAAAAGAGGGGAAGGAAATGCCTTTTGTTTTAATTCAAAGGAATGGACTATGTACTTCACCTACAATGAAACACAGCTGATGTTTTAATACATATAACTGGCTGGGTTTCTTACTTTTTAACCTGAATATTGATGCTAAAGGATTTTAAGACCTCTAGAGAGGTTATTGCTGAGGCAATTTGGGTGTATCTGCAGAAGAATTTGTTTGTCATTATGGTATAAAACCCCTTTGGGTACGTGTGTCAAGGATGTCCCTGGGGAGGAAACTGGAGCTTTGAGATCTTTGTGCATCTCCCTGCTTATTAGATCAGTTAATCTAATTAAGTGGTTTACTCTGACTTCACACGGGCATGAATCAGAAGCAATTCATCTTGAAAGTCAGTAGTATGAAATCATTATACTGGTAGTGGGGAGATGAGGGCTAAATCCGGTGCTTGTGGAACAGTCGGTTTGTACTCTCTGCTCCAAGAGATCACCTTCATCTTTTACTTTTGCACCTGTGTCACTGGCTAAAGTACATAAATAGCTTTACAGCAAAGATTGGCAGCCCAGGTTTTCCTTCCTCCAGGCAGCTCTTTTAACTGCTGCTCTCTAGTCCTGCTTCTTTTTGATTTTGTCTTTCTAGAAAGTTTATTTTTTCTTTTTGTCAGTAGCACAACTCCAGGAGGGAGGCTAGAAGAGACCATCCTCCCCAGCATAGCCACTGGTTAGATGTTAATGACTCCCTCTTCTAACGGGGAAAGGCAGGTTTTGAACCCACTCAAACAGAAGAGAATGTCTGATGCTAGTCACCTGCTTTCCAAGCTGTCGTACGGACGAAAAGAGTGGAAAGCTTCATCTTCCTTCTCCTTTGGCTGAAAGAGTGCTTGCTCCTGTGTGAAAGGGAAGATGTGGAGGGTAAACGTAAAAGGAAACGGCAGGAAAGGTGGTGCACAACTGCGGTTTGTAACCAGGCTTTGTTACTCACATCTTTTTATCCGAATGTTGTCAATAACAATAAAAAGCCACGGGTTGATTATAAATAAGTGCACAGGTGATCTTTGAAATAGTATTTTATTTAGATAGTGGGAAATGGAAAACTGGCTGTTATGTTTGAGGTGTTCTGTGTAAAGCTGTCATACCCATGGGAGCAAAGAAAGTAATTGTTACCACAGAGGTTTCTCTTGATTTCTTACTAGCTAATGATCCTCATTTGTCAAAATGTTGGAGGGAGAGATAGTGTTCCTTTCCTCATAAAAAATCTTTCTGTATCTTAATTTCTAATCATGTATACACACATTGTTCAGTGCATAGTAATTCTCGACATTTTATTCTATATATGCTTGGCTTCTCTCAGATATCATTGAGCATGGAAGATGCTTAAAAACTAACTTTATTCTGCTGGAGTAGTCTTTGCATCCTGTCCAATACATGTGTTTTGCCTTGCAGCAGAAAGGGGTTGATGCAAAACTGATGACAGACTGCCTCTGTGGACAGATTCTTGTCTTCCTGTAAGACAAAGACTGTAACATAGTCAAATTGCTGTATCAGCCCAGGAAATCTTCTCCAAAAGTATGGGTTCTGACTGAAGAGTACTAAAGATTGTTAACATATTGAGTTCCTTCATATAACAACTTTATTGTACTAGTACTATAGGTTTTAATACGGCTAATAACATGGGATTTATATGAATAAACTATCAGGCTTTAAGACCAACAGTAATAGAGAACCTGTATTATAAGCCTCTATTTCCTTAAGAATACTTGGCACCTTTGAAGACATTCTTGTTTTGAGTAAACTGGTGAAACCTAGTCATTATATAATTTTTATTCATACGTAAATGTGTGTTTATATTGATAGGATATAACATTTATTAACAGTTTTGCAGGAGGTGAGTGACTTTGCAAAGTATTTTTGGTAGAGGCACTGGTATAGTTGGGGATTAAAGTTGAGATTTGCCTCCACTGGAAGTGGTGGAAAAAAAACTTTTCAAATTGCTAAGTGTAACTAAAATGAAATATCTGACCTGTGATGTTGCTTGGAGTATGTGTTTGTATCTCTGAATTACAGCGCACATTTGTTTAAGTACAGACTTGAGCAGGGTTAGTAGCACAAGTGCCATACGCATGCCGTGGGGCATTGTGCTTGAGGTTTTGAGAGAGTATGGCTCCTAAGGCCATACACCCTGGAAAAGGGTGTCTGAAATTGATCTGGCTTTCAGAGAAGGGGATTCCCAAAGAATAGCAGGGTCACTGACAGAACATAGGCAATAAATTCTTGAGCATCAAAACTTTGTTACTTTCTTGATCTATAGAGTTGGACACCTGTGTGGACATCTATACATGCAGGAAACAGGTATGATTAGAGGAGAACAAAGATATCTTGGCCTTTAGCTGCTGTGAGAAACTGGAACCTCAGGTACCATTTAAAAACACATATCTATGTTCAGCATCGGTTCAGAGGGCTGGCCCTAGCTCTTATCGTGGCTTATGAAACTTTGTCCCAAGTTCAAAGATCCTAGTGTAAGAAAATTAAGTGATGTTCCTACCAGTGACAGAGCACTGTCATCCATAACTTGCTCACAGACAAACTAATGAAGTACGAGCTAGAGAACTGGAGAACGAGGTGCTTGAGAACTGACTGAAATGCCAGGCTCTCAAGGGGTTGTGACCAGCAGCATAGATTTTTCTTTTGGCAGTGGTCAGCCTGTGGTGCTCCAGGCGTTATTACTGGATCCAGCATCATTAACACCTCCATTAATGACCTGGAAGGTGGGACAGAGTGCACCCTCAGCAGGTTTGTACGTGATGCGAGGACTGGTGTGACATTAGGAGTGCTGGGTTCAGTTCTGGGTGACCCTGTACAACAGAGACATGGACTTGCTGGAGAGAGTCCAGGCCACAAAGAGACTTAAGAGGAGAGGCTGAGAGAGCTGGGACCGTTCAGCCTGGAGAACAGAAGGCTCAGAGTGGGATTTTATCAGTGTGTATAAATACCAGATGCGGGGGAGTAATCACAAAGGAGACAGGGTCTTCTCGGCGGTCCCTGGTGCAGTGGGCACGAATTGAAATACAGAAAATTTAGCAATTTTGAAACTGAGCAGTCTGTTCTAGCTGACTCTAAAATGTGAAAAGGGAGGGTGAACTGGGTGACCTCCAGAGGTTCCTTCCAAACTCACTTGTGACCGAGATGATGATTCTGATTGTGTATCCAGCTCTTTGTAGTGAATGCGAGGATACTTGGTAATATTTTTATGTTCCCTTTGCCCCCTGCGTGTTTCTTCACCTTTCAGTGCTATTTGTAGACAGAAAAAATGTGTTGAGGTCATGTTCTGGCCTAAGACTGTAGTAACATGCTGCTAGTCAGAGTTCACCCCCATCTCCTGCCCTGAAGGCTTGTTTTTTGAAGGAGTCCTCCTCTAAATATTTTTATTGCTTTGTGGCCTTGATGAAGAGTGGGAAGCTTGACCTGCCAGTTCAAGAATGGTCCTTCTGTGTTCAGACAGCCACCAGCTGTATAACTACTGCTGATTGCTTGAGATTTTTGTAAAAAAAACTCAAAAACCTGATTTTTAGCAATTTTCTGACCCTTGTTTAGTCTTCACCTCAAAGTCTGTTTCTAGATGCCTGTTAGGGTGCATTCGGATCCCCAGGTTAAGCTGTTCATGGAATTTGTCTGTTGCCTGATACAATGACATTAGTTTAACTGTGTAAATAATGGCAGTGCTAACCTGGCTCGTTTCCGTGAACGTGGGTCTGGGCAAGCTCACCTGAACCACCCGGGTGGCATTCCAGTACTGGCAGTAATGGCTGATGGGACAGCAGCAGTGAGCAGCAGAGCTGCTTTTGCAAAAACAAACCTCACCCAATGTCCATCTTCACCACAACAGTAATCGCTGCAGAAGACGTCTGCTTACCCGTCTCAGAACAAGGTGCAGCGGTCGTGGCAAATTTATGGAGGTCAGAATTGTTGTAAAGGAAGTTGGAAATTTTGACAAACCACAAAGGAAAGATCTTAATGCTGAGGTTGGCAGCAGGTTGTGTTGTGTGTGCTATTAATAAGTACCTCTGTATTTGGTAAGTTTCAGTGGGAGTTATTCAGACCTATGCTTTTGCAGTGATGTCTCGTAATACTGAAAGACATTGCTGTAAAAAAATGTGTCACTGCAGTTACTGTGGGACATCATTATGTTGTGCAAAGGAGGCTCCCTAAACCCGTGAACTCCAGCTGTGACTTCGGCACATTAGTTATTGCCAGGAGGTGGTGACAGCCCTGCAAGGTTGTTATGTGGCCAGGGCTGTGAGGGTCAGGGGCCACCCCTGTTTGGAAAGCTATGTCTAATAGTTGGCAATCCATAATAGTCTTGTAAAGCAATCCTTCTTGTGGTGTTTGTGAAGGGACTGTTATTTGCGGTCTGATTTCCTGAAGGCATGCTGAAGATAAGGAGACTTGAATAATCGGATGACATAGGAAGCAACAAAGAATAAACACTGAATGCAAAATATGGAAACGACAGACCAAGTCACAACTTGAAAATATACTGCAGGGAGAGAAGAGGGAGAGGAGCCCTGTGGCCTGCAAACCCTGCTGGAGGAAAATTTGCTGGTTTACATTGGCTGTGGCTCTGCTCCATTTCCATCCCACCCACCAGAGAGGAGCTTGCTTACCATCCCAAAGCAGTGTATTACTAAGTTGAAGGGTTTAGATGAAAATTATTTTGTTTTCACCTTATTTTCTGTCTACAAAAATAGTATCTCTCTAAGGGTTACATAGATAATATAATCCGTCTTCTTCCATTTTCCCCTCGGTACCAAATATTAAAGAAAGGTGTCATGAGATGTTCAGGATGCAGGCAGTGAAGTACTTTGCTGTCACCACAAGGAGGCTGAGGGTCCTTACATTTTCCTATATGCTTCGTATTTTTCACAGCCTCTGGATAAGGAGCAGATACGGCTAACGTCTGGTGTGACATATACTACCTTTCTGCAGACACTTTCTTTAGAAAATAAATAGTTTGGCATGTCAAGCCTGTCCTGGCAAATTCACAACAAGCAAATAGGAAATGTGTCTTTTCTAACTAAGAACATCAGCTGAAGTACAGCAGGCTCAAGTACTGATTCTCCTTTATAAATTTTCCTCTGGAAAAAAAAAAAAAAAAAAAAAGAGGTCATGAATAATACTTTTTTCTGTCTCCCGGTGAAGCAGAGAATAGAAAAAAATCCCTACCTTTCCATAAACTCTTCCTAAAATGTGCTTGAAGCGTTGGAAAAATTAGTAGGCATATGATAAATTGGCCACAAGCTGTAGATGCAGTAATCTGTTTCCCTTTCTAAAATAACTCTCTTAAGGGGAACTTTTATGTCGCTATTTCTTAGCTACTCCAGTTATCCGAATAGCTTTGCACTGTGCCATATATCATGCTTTTGTTTTAATTAAATATATCTCTAAGAAGAGCTTGTAAAAATGTAGCTAGAGGTATTTTATAGGATTTGAACTTGAGGTCATTTTGTTCTATCCATCTCATTTGCATTCAGTAGCTTCTTCACATTCTCTGTGAGCAAAGGGTACTGGGGCGAAGGATGTCAGCGTGGGTAAAGATCATGGGTTTTGCAAGGTAGCAGTTTCTACTTCAGTTAACTCTGTGTAATGTAGCTTCTGTGTAATACTTATGCAGTCTTTTACAGAGGAAGAGTGGCCATTTCTTTTAGGAACCTTACCCCTCCATTTTCCAAAATGAGTTAATGTATTTTCTGATACATCTTTGGTCTACAAGGTGTGTCTGTATTTTCCTTCAGGACATCCCCAAGCGGCATTCTCAGACACTAAAGGGTACGGTTTTGATTGTGCTTAAACCTTAATATTTCTAGAATCACCATTTAAAAGTGTTTTCTGTTTTATTTCTTAGTAGCAAAGAGGGAGATGAGCAAAGTGCTCAGTTCCTAATTACCCGGAAGGTGGAGCTGAGGGCTGTAGTTTCAGTACAAGATAATATTGAAGTAGATTGGCATAAAGGAATTTTGGTGGAAAGAGCGTGCATAAAGAGATGTGGGAGAGTATATTAAATGGCCTTGTGTCAGGATTCATTTGTTGTATTTACTAGGGATTTGCCTGCTTGATACACAAGTATCCTTTATTGTGGTATTGAATTTAAACATCATCTGCTCCTTGGGAACATATAATTTTTTCCTTTTGTGTGCTATAATTTACTTTTTATTATCTTCCATCTAATATCAAAACTACAAATTATATAATTCATTATCAGTGTTGTGGTACTGCAGATTAAGAAGGTATAACAGCGCACTGACTTCTTCATAGTGTACAGGTAATTTGTCTGCCTCCCTTGGAGAAAACCCAGTAACATTTTAGAGTAGGATTGTTGGCTATTTATGGTATGGATCTGCTAGGGCAGAAAAGAATGAAAATTCCATTGGAATTTTCAAATTAATCTTCTAAACCGTCTATACTGTGCAGTTACATAGGACAAGGCCATTTTGGTTGCTAAGTTATGCAATCTTCAGCAGAGATGCTTCATAGAGGCTTTGTATTAGCTTTTAAAACAATTCTTGCAAAAGACACCAAGCGGTTGATGCTGAGGTGTGAACTATGTGTTTTCCGTGGGACAGAATTTCAATGTTCACTTAAACTTGCTTCACTGTGCAACCACTGCTTAACTTCGTAGGGCTTTTCTGGTAATGTCAAAGGCTGGGAGACCAGCCGCTCTGTGGAGAAGCAGCCTCATTCTGGCAAATATATTTGAGTTGATTTATAAGTTTGCAAGCTCCAAAATACTTACACATTTTAAAACCTTTTGGGGTTTTATGTGGTTTTGTACAGTACATGAGACAAAGTGATATACATTTTTGTCGTACTGCAACTGCAGATATCCTTCCAACACATATTTTTTTAGTTGCTTAGTATTATAAAATCCAAAAGATATCCAAAAAATCCTGCGTGATTCTTATGTATGAAACCTGATAACATAGGGATTGTTCAGGAAGCAAAATTCTGAATAACTCAGTGGTTTGAGTACAGCAGAACGGAGTTTTTACGTAGGCATAGTTATGTCTACTCTGAAATCTTACCGTAATGTGGTATGATTATTCCTGATTTAAAAAAAAAATTTCCGATGATACTGATAATTTGAACTTTCATAGCACCTTTATGCTTAGACCTGCAAAGTTAGTAATAGACCGTTAGTTTTTCTAAATAATAATTGCTCCTTCATGAAATGCAGCTGTTCCATGTTTATTTTGAGTATGTTATGTGTGTATTTAGAGCTTCTGCAACTAATTAATCAAATGTGGTCTGTGTTTCAATGATAGCATTTGAAATGTATGTAATTCATACATATAATCTCGTAGTTAATATTATGTTTATGTATGCTCACACACGTGTTGTAAGTAGAGGGGGAAGATGTGGGAGCCAGTGTTACTGAGCTGATCCAATCCTGACCTGAATTTTAATCATCTTGTCACCATCTAATGATGTTGTAACATACAGTGGAGGGCTCACATTACTGAGTTTTGGTGATTTCTGGACAGTTCACATTTTGTTTGCATCTTATAAACCAGGAGGAAGTTATATGTTAATGGTATCACTTACCCTGCTGAGCGTTTCATTCCAAGCATTGGTTACTGTGGTGGTAACGATGGTTCCAGTTAGTTTTGCTACACTGGCAGCAGGGCTGTTGATTCCAGAAAGCCCATATTGCGTCAGCCCAAGCTAGCAGAATGCAGCAGTGTGACATTCAGCAGAGCTACCGCTCCTCTTGTAAAGAGAAGCACGGCTGCGCAGTCAATGTTTGAAAAAAGTTGTATTGCCCCTTGGAGTATATACAGTATATATTGTTTCACTGGCTATTTCCTTTCAGGTACTTACCCACTTCTAACTAATCTGTATGAAAAGGGATTGAAAATAATTTCAGATATTGCAAAATGAAAAAGTGGAGAGTTTTTCTGAACCATTAATGCTTTTCTTGATAGAGTCTGATCTGGCACTGGGTTAATAATGCACATCACAACACTTCTGTCGTTTTGCGCTTCGTTTAACTTCTGTTAGCAATGCGGTTGGACCACTTTTACCTTGTTTAAAAAAAAATAAATTGGTCATTAAACTACATTAGCATCTGTAATGAGCCCAGGCATCCCTTTTCTGCTCTTTTCTTGCCTGTAATCAAGAAGCCTCTCTAGGCTAGTTTGATGCGAGCATTAACCACACAGCCATGTAGTTAAATGCAAAATTTTGTTCTAAAAACCAGTATGATAAAATTTTAATTAATCTTGTAATTTATTCTGGTGCCTCAACAGAAAATGAATCCTTTGTCTCAAATATTTACTGGTGTATGGATTTATTTAAAGTTCTAGTGCTTCCATGTTAAAATAAATAATTTTTTACTTACTAGAGTAAAATGCGTAAGTATGATAAAGTCAGCAATATATCAGTCCTGATGATTAGAATCTCTCCACAACTTGAATGTTGGACTTTCTAAACTTGTTGTAATAAATCTTAATTTTTCTTTCCTGTCGTTACCTGATTTCATGTGAAAATTTCTTCATGTGGTTCTTTTTTTTAATTCATTAGATGTGGCATGACTGTTTATTGTATCAGCTTGGCATCTGGCTAATGTAGCTCATTTGAAACAAACAACATGCTTGGACAAACCCCTATGAAATTAACCCTTGTGGTCTACACAGGCTGGTACATATACAGTATGATTGTAGTTCTTGCACTCTAAAAACTACTTAGCCAAATGAAAACGTTTCTGTATTCTTCTGTTGACCTGTTCCCGTCCAGTGTATGAAATGTCTAATGACATTTTCAAAGCATTTTTAAATGCAGTATTTTTACATCTTCCAGTACATTCTGCTGTTAAAGGAAGTTTCTCTCTTACACTGAAGAAGAAAAAAAAAAAAAAAAAAGAATTAAAAAGAACTTTGCACATCTGCAATACAAATAAAGCAGCTTCAGTCTTGTTTGGAAAAGTTGTTAATCTCTGTGCTGTAACTTCTGTTCTAGGGGAAGTTATAAATCCTTGTGCAATTGCTGATGTTCTAAGTGTCACCTAAACTGGTCAGACTTCTAAATGTAGAGGAATACAGTATGTTCATGCAGAATTCACTGGTGGCATATGAAATTGAGTATTTGTACCTCTGATGCAAGGCCGAGTAGCACAAATGTGCTAGGGCTTGTAAGTCCCAGTTGTTAGGTGTTCTGGAACTGGACCTTCATTATTCTCTCTGGAGGAACTGACATTGGGATAAATAAGTAGTGCAGCTTTCCTCTTCTGTGTTGTCAGCCAGTATCACTGTTTCAAGGCATTCTCGCACCCTGTGTTGCTGACTTTGCCAGCAGATTGCTATTTGGCCTTCAAATGGATAAAAAGAACTGTACCAGAGGTATCTTTGTCCTATGGTCAGAGCATAGAAAGTACCACCTGTGTAATCTCATGCCCTTTTCATAAATACATGAAGTAATGTGTCAGCGTATGAATGGCCTACAGCTGAGCTGGCCATCCCATCAGCACTGGGTTTTTTTCCCCGTGTAATTCTAGGATGTGCCTTTTTTGTTGTTGTTTTGGGGGGTTTTTTGTTTAGTTGTCTTTTTTTTTTTTTTTAACCTGTGTTTTTTCTAATCTTGTGTTCTGGCACTGGTAAGATACCTCTTCTTCAATTGTTCTTGAACTGACTGCTGTAATAGCCTCGTGCTCCATCAGACGATCAATTGTCTGGTGTTTTCCCATTCCTCTGCTTCCTTTTTTCAGAGTTCAAAGCCACCTTGTTATTAAAAGGCCCTTCCTTTTGAAGGGAAGATCTGATAGCTACTCAATATCCCTATTTGGTATAAAAATCTATTGTCATTTTACTTAGTGAAGTGGAGAAAACCGACATGTAGTTCTGTCCTGGCAAACTGTAGCTTTGCTCAGTTCTTCCTGCCTCCTCCTCCTCCAGAAAATCAGTTCCTCCCTATGATTTTAAAAAGTTATGAAATATTTGAGGCAGCAGTTCATTCTGAATGTCATCAAAATCAGTGCCTGCTAGGACCTTGTGGTGAGTTTCCATATTGCTTAGCGCAGAGGACATGTTGCTCTATTGCTGCTGATGCTCCGAGTCTATCTAGTGCAGTGGCTTTCTGAGCAGAAGAGTTGGGGGGAAGGGGAGAGAGGGTATCTTTTTGTTTGTGGGGTTTTTTTGTTGGTTGGTTGTTTTTTTACTTTCTCTATCAGATTGTCATCTTTTTTCTTCTTTATCTATGAGTTCAAACACGTTATTCATCCTTCCTGATGAGGACTGTGGGGTTACTCTTAATGACTTAAGTTGTTCTGTGTAAGAAGGGAGAAACATGCAAACTAAACATACAATTAATATATTTTTCTAATAACAAAATGCCCAAGTGTTACAGCACAGTTATAATACCAGTACTCCCACCAGAGGCCTCATACATATGCATGACAGGAGACCACCACGTGGGAGAAATACTATGAGCATGGGGGAGAGAAAATGAATATTGATAAAACATGTCACAAACTGTGAATAGCCCACAGGAAATTATATATAATCTCCGTGGGTACACTTAATTGAAACAGATTAAAATCTAAATCCATGTAGCTGATAATGTTTTTTATCTTGAAAGGTCAACTGGGTTTTTGACACTCCTAGTCTCACTAGAAACCAGTGTAAAAGGCGTTGGGCAGGGTGTCTTCAATACATTTTATTTAGAATGGACATTTATGACTGGTCGTTGACCTTGAGATTCCATTAGCACTAATGAAGGGCAGTCAGTAGTGCTTTGTGCAGAGTACAGTAAATGATGCATATACACAGATGAGAACACGTCCCCCGCTCCACGCTGTGTTGCGATATACCACGGCACTGTTAGAGCAGTCGTAGCTCCAGTAAGACAAAAGGAAGCAGTGATACTCACAACAGCAGGACTTCTCTGGAAATATTTTGGTATACAGTGTGTTGGAGTTCCATTTTTTCCATTGCCTTTCTTCCCTCCTCTCCCTTTTCTCCATCTTCTCCTTGTTAAAATGTAAGACAAAGTTTCTAATTCCCTATAGAATAGAGGACAAACCCCATCTGCCTAATCACATGAGGATTTCAGTTGACTACTGTCATAAAAGATAGATTACCAAGAAATAAAATACAACAAAATGTTTCTAGAGAGCCCTTACGTGAATGTCTTTTAAAGTCCACTTAGTCAAGAAGTTTCAGACTGGCTCTGGTTGACATTTAGTGTACCAGTAGCACAATGTGTTGATCCAAGGTTCGTCTTCTCCAAGCTCAACTGGTCTAACCCAGTGAGGAGGAACTCAAGCAAAGGTGGCAAGGGGGAACAGGAGTTCCTCAGAAAAGTCAAATACAAAAAAGAAGCATAGAAGAGGTGGAAGCAGGGAAAGGTGATGAGAGAGGAATACATAGATATGTCTGAGCATGTGTGATGGGACTAAGAAATCCATCCCTGTGGGTCTCTCAGTTATTGTTCCTCTGTGGTGGGACAAGAGGCTAGCTAGAGCACTGAGAACTTCAGAAAAAAAATGAGATCACCGTCTTCATTCATTGAGTTCGTCAGACCCATTCTGTTGTTTAGTTACTCATAATGAGAAGTCCCAGTGTCTTAAGTTAAAAATTATATTGGCAATGATTGGGCTGGCTCATACATGATGAAAGTGCAGGAGGAAAAAAAAAAACCCAACATATTCTAGGCTGGAGACATTCAATCTATGATACTGGTCATGGAGAATAGAAAATTGCTGTCCTTATTGGTCATGATAGTTGGATTCAATCTGTGAGATTTTTTAGTTTTCTTTATTTTCTTTCCTATTCCCATGAATTTATTCTTAACATGGCAGTGAGGTTTTGCATGTGTGTGGAGCATGTGTGTAGTGGTGGTGTTGTTGTTGGTTTCCCATATAATGAAATATTTGTAATTAATATGTCCTACGACATGAAATTTCACTTATTTAATTTCAGTTTATTAAAAATGCATATATGTATAGCTGCATGTACTTCAAAAAATATTGACTAGATAACACTTTAGTATAATTTTCCTTAAAAGGATATAAGGACCTAACATGAGAATGTGAGCTACTCCTAAATTATGGAGAAGAAAGAAATCTGAGTCTCATATTTGAGTGACTTCTATTCATTGTTTGTCTCTCCTATCTGCACTTGGATAATATTTGCCCTGGACTATACCTTCAGCTACTATTTATTTAACCTAAAATACTAGCTAAATGTATAGACCTAACAAATTTACCTAAAAACATTCCTTATTCTTGTTCTCCATCCTTACTATGCAATAGTCTCTTAGAATGAAATAAATTTTTTGAAGACCCAAACAATCAGCATTGTCAGCAAACTAAAACCATTAGAGATAGTAGGTATCCAGACTTCAGTAAGTATGTTGTTTTCTTAACAGGATTGGTTGCAAATAAAAACAATAAATGTTGACTGCTGAGATTTCATTGAGCCGTGGCAAAGTTGGCAAAAGGATGGAGGTTTCAAAGGTTATTTTGGATAAATCTTCTTTTTAAATGTAAAGTCACCTGAAAATCATCCATTTCCTTGAGAAAAGCAAGTTTGCTTTTGGAAATGAGGCTTGCCAACCTTTGTCATTATACCAAGCTGAAAAAGCAACTGTGAACCCCCCACAGACTCGTACTTTTCCCTTTCAAAACAAGAGGGAGAGAGAAAAGAAAAGCTGCCACCACTGAGGCAGCAAACTTTACCTATCCTTTGTTCTCCAGCAGCTACCACCAGAAAGCTCTTTTCCCGATCTTTTCTCTTTCTTTTGGAGGCTTTGCAGCATTCCTGATGTGATGTGCTTCTGCTTAAAGCAGACTCTTGGTGTGCAGTGGGGCTGGGCGAAGCTGCCTAAGCCTGAGCTGTCCGTAAAACAACAGAGCTCAAGACCTTAAAGAACACCGTCTTTAAACTAGGCCTGGAGTGCATGGAGGTTTCTGGTTTTATTATGACCGCGGTGTGGGAGGCAGCCTTGCCCTTAGAAAATGTTCAGCCTGCTTAGAGTTGTTGAGTGATTTATAAGCGCTGTGAAAGAAAGGGTGAGGACACAGAAAGAAGTGCAAATGCTGACCTCTTCTTCCCCACCAAGTGGAACATGGCAGGTCAACCTGCTGTAAAAACCTTTTTTTTTTTGTAATTACGTTTTTTTTTTTTATGCCTTCTCTCATGGAAGGAGTGGAACCTTTCTTATTTTAGGCCTGCTGAAGGGTGTCTGAGGAAATCTTTTCTGCCCATAACCAGGAGCTCATGAAAAAAGGATTCTGGTAACCACTAGACTTATCTGTCTAGTCTTTCATAACATCTTTATTGCATGTTGTAAAACCAACATGTTGAATTTTAAGGTGCCCTGATACAATACAATGCCCTGTATTGCAAGCTGAGTAGTACTGGGCTTGCATTTCTGACTCTGGTTTAAATGCTAAAAGTTGCTATTGGAAAACAAGAAATAAGTGGAAAACAAGAAATGCTATCCAAGTTTTAGATGTGCTGTGATACTGTTATGATAGTAGGAAAGAATGGACTTTACTTTGGCACAGGTACGCAAGAGTTACACCCGTCACACATGGAGAGCTCTTTGGTGTATACTAACTGTGAGCAGACCCCCCAGAAAGGTGGACCATATTGGGTAATAGTCTTCCTTTTTACATTAGTAAGCATTAAGTTGATCCCTGATCCGATAGACATTGACTGTATGGATCCTTGGCTCGTTTAATCTTAGCTGATTTGATTAAAAATAAAGTATTTAGTATTACTGTTACACATTAAATAAATTTGCTTAGTTTTAGACAATATTGGTAATACATTTTCTGTTTCAGCCTACAGAACACTAGTTAAGTGAAAGAATCAGCATTATATGCTAACAGCCTATATTATTTTTACTTCCTTTTCTGTATAGTAGCACACTTAAATTTTAAGAAACATCTGTATTATTTTAAGTATAAATATATGCACAAGATAAGTATTCTCTAGTTATTCTACCTTGACAAGTATGTTTTTAGTAATAATTTGGCATTTAAGTAAAATATACCTCTTCATCTTGTAAAAGTTAACTACTGCTTTAATTAGTTGTTACTTTCTGTTTTATTTGAAGAACAGTTATTTCTTTTGGAATGTGTTATAAGCTTAAATTGACCTTGTTCTCTGTTGATAAAATTGAAGTGTTCCATTCTGAGGTCTTAATTTCACATTTACTGCAGTGAAGTTGTTGAGTGGCATTAGCAGTGGTGCCCAGGGAAGACAGGGAGGCCAGTGGGATCTGGGGAGGCAGCTTGCAAACGGAGTATCATTTTCTTTTTGAAGAGATGTTCTAATAGAGGTGGATTAGTATTTTTAATATATTACTGATGCTCGCAATTGCAAATTACTGTGAAGCATCAAAGGACTGGAAGAACTTCTCCAGAGAAAATTTAGTGACACTTCTGCACCAAGGACAGTGTAAAACAAACAAACAAAAATCCCATGTTTCCTGCAGTTTGTTATTTGCAGAGAATACTGCATTGATTTGCAGAGATACTGGCATAAAATATTATGACATCCATGTAGGTGAGTTTCATGTTGCAGTCATGTCTGCCATTTGAATTGTCAAAAAAACCCCTGTAACTTCTTTCTTATTAAAAAAAAAAAATCCTGAGCAGCTTCTTTAGTAATGAGAAAATCTGCTCATTAGGGCATTCACGATTTGGTTCTGTAGTTTCTGTGATTTGGAGTCACCCATCAAAATCTTAGGTCTCATTAACACTGAGGTAAAAACAATCTTTCTCTCAAATGATTCGGTCTAATCACTCAAACATTTAAGTAGTCTAATGTGACTTTCCTGTTAAGCATAACTGATGGTTTGGTTCTGCATAAGGTCTTTTGATTAGGTGTTTTGCTTTTCTTTGAATACATGGACCTCTCTGTGCATCCTTTTCCGAGAAGAACACAGCGTATTTTGTAACAAACATGTATAGCTGGCTTAGAGCAAACACCGTGAAGAAAAATTAAATTTACTGTCTCATAACCAATCAAATCCCCTCCATTGTTCTGTAAACGTGGAAGACTTCCGTCATTCTCAGGGGTTTCAGCTTTGCTCGTGGTATTGCTTAAGCTGAAACTAGAGCTGCTTTTCATTTTTAGTGGATGAAAAATATGACAAATAAATACCTGTTTAAAAGATATATATAACCTGTCAATTTGTTATATTCTGTTTCTTGGGTTCTGACATTCCCTAGGAAAGCTAAGAATTAAAGTAAGTTCTGATAATCATGTAGATACTGCTGCCTCCAAATAGCAGTATTTTGAGATGTCACATCTGGCATCCATTTGTACAGAAAATGAACTTTAGTCTTAAATGAAGTAAAAAGTAAAACTCTTAATAGTTTTTATTATAGTTAAAAATATTACCCTTGTATCTGCAGTTTCATGAATGAACTGTGAGAATTAAATTTAGGCATAAATGAAAGAGGGGAGATATTTCGAGAATGTACCATGGGATAACAAGCCAATTTAATGTCATCAGTGCAGACAAAGGGGGGGAAAAAAGCAATTCAGAATACTGAGAAAAGACACATTCATCATGGTCTGAGTTTTGAAAGCAGTATTTAGTATAGTATATTAGGGCTTAAAGTCAACTATTAAAGAAAAGAGTGAATTTTTTTCCTTTATAAGCATGAATTGCATTATATACAACTAGTATGTGAGAGTGTTGTCATTTTTTTTCATTCCCTAGCCAAAAGCTTCCAGCAACCGCATATCACACAAACTGTTGCTGCTGTTGACAAATCTAATGACACTGCTCATCGGTCAAATTTTGCATTTAACTAGCCAAGCAGAATATCACAAAGCTGCTCTTCATTTGCAGAGAAAGCAGACTCACCATGAAAGTAAGCAACAGTGAAGACACCAGTTCTAACACCCGGGTGTCTGATCCCCGGTTGCTGCTCTAGACACGTTCACACACGCGTTGTAATGAGGGGACTCTGCTGATGGAGAGGTCACAGCAGTAAATCAAGTGGAAAAGCTTTGACTTTCTTGTATTATAACATCTTATTTAGTCCATCAGCTGGCTGGAATGGGTTATTTTTTCCTGAAATGTAGTTTATTAGATACAAATTTAGAAATGTATGATGAATTAGCATTTGGTATTTCTCTAGCCTTACCTGTCAAGTACTGCAGTAAAGGGATAAAAAGCTACACTGAAATGCTCAGCTGTGCAACTGGTTGTAGTTCAACCATATGAAGAAAACAGTGGGTACCCTAATGAAATAAATTATTTTCAATTTTATTTCAATAATGCTACTTCAGTAGATGAGAAACATTGCTATCAAGACAGCAAATTCTTCTTGCGTTAACCAAAGGAAAATCAGTTTATCTCTTAAATACTTGTAAGAATAGTGGAGAGAGGTAGGATGAAGCTTATACCAATTATTCCTGCTCTTCCTTCCTGACATTTCAGCCATCATTCTTAAGATTTTTTTTTAACCTAACAAACTGATTTATATCATGGAGTTTATCCTTCACTGTCACAGAAGATGCTGCAATGGAATTCAGCTAAAGAAATTGATTTAATAGTTTGACAAAGGAGAAAAATTAGATTGGCATCACAGAGAAACATTTAATAAGGATAAGAAATAAAGTTAAAGCACTTGTAATGCATGTCTCTCACTGTTGTTCAAGTGTATAATTTAAAATACTATTGGTAACTTTGGAGTAGGGAAA